>NW_027104806.1:270853-279461 GCF_000696795.3 Halyomorpha halys
TATATATATATATATATTTGTACCTTTTAACGAATAACAGATAACAATACAATTTACAATATGCATAGTAACAATATTGAAATAAAGTAACAATATTACACAAACGAATCTGACATATTCTTGCTTTTAATTAACATTGTTTAAAAAAATCAATAAATATTTACAATGATATAAATACATGCATATAAGGAAATAAAAGAAAAACAAAAATAATAACTACAAAAGCTATAAATACAGAAAGTAATGAATAATAATTTATATAAATATGCATAACATAAATATTTATGAATAAACATATAGTAATTATTTTGTATAATGAATAAATTAGAAACCATATTATAAACTAGCCACTTTCGATAAAAAAAAAAAAAAAAAAAATTGAAATCTAAACAAGCGAAAAATGAAGAAGCGACCCTCCCTTTATAGTTCAGTACTAACAGAAAATTGTATACTCAAAAATTTAACAGATTAATGAGTTGGGTGGGAAGAGTGGAAGGGGTGAAAACGTATAGTTTTCTATTTGCATCTCGAAAACTTAGTAGTTTATTGAAAAAATTATTATTGACAAAATTTAAGGTATAAAATTTGCTACCAATGTGTTCAAATAACTTCTTTTTCTAAATCATGTAGTTTTAGAGATATTGTGAGATAAAATTACTTTCGAAAAATGAGACTGTGACCTACTCTTCTCATGTGCGGAAGTCAAACAGTTTTGCTCGTTAGTTTTGGAAATGGACAGAGAGGTAAATATGATAAACACCACGTTTTATAGTATTTTTTCTCATACCTTGAAAATTATTAGATTTGTGAAATGAAATTCATATAAAACTAACATTAAATTTCCTACAAAAGTAGTCATACCCATAACTTTTCCTACTAAACAGAGTCAATATATATTCATAACAAACATTTTTCAAATATTTCGATAGAGAATGTAATTGAATATTTTTTGTTTATTTATGTTGTTCCTTTGCTGATCGCACCTCCCTCCCCCCAACAATCTGTATTATTTTAGGTGTATTGTTGATTGAAGTTGAATATTAAAAACTATTGAATTTCCTTCTAATTATTCCTAAATGTGTCAACATTTATCAAAAATCAAGAAAAATTGTCTTAAATGTTTGACCATCAGTTTGTGTTATTAGACCTTAAAAACGAAAAATAGCTATATGCCCAAGACAAGGTAAAAAATAAAACTGTTCCCTTATTCTCACATGGAGAGGATGTAAATTTAAAGAAAAGAAAAACCATTATTAATTCCATTATCCAGGTTTTATTAATTATTGTATAAAAAAAAAATCATAAATTAAAAGAATAGTTCGTTATTAATGTAAATTATTAATAACCTATTATAAATTGTTCATGTTTATAACTGACGATACAGGGCAGTCAGGGGAAATTTAAATTTAAAATTCACTGATAATTTTTTTTCTTAATCCTTTAACATTTGCCTCCTAGCAGCTAATTACACACTCTTGAGACACACCTGGTTGAAATTAAACTACTATCTTTATTTCCATAAACCGGTTTCTTTATACTTGAAAATAAACTTATAGAATGAAATTTTTAAATGAAGTAACGATTGAAAAAATCTAATATTTATTGTTTTAGAAAATTAGAAAGACATAGAAAAGATTAAAATGGTAAAAAATAAAATAAATGAACTTACGAATTGTAAAAAATAAACTGCAACATACCTGTAAAAAAAAAAAAATGAAAATAAAATAAAGTTTGCATTATTTACATAAATAAAAATTACTTAAAATATATTTATTATTTTGTACATGCTATTCAATTATATATTATCTAGTCTTGATTTAATGTGGGAACTTCAAATTATGAACTACTAAAAACAAAATCATATGTAAATTATAATATAATACAAAGTAAATAATTAAACAATTTTTATAGTTTATTTAATACATGTTCCCACTAACAATTATAAAACGAGTTTTATAAAATTAAATTCATAACAATAATAAATTTTTAAAACACACTAATTAATTATATGCATCAGCGGATTGGAAATAATTCGTTACCCTTCCACACATGTGCCATGCACACAACAGCGAGGGGAGCTGAGGAAGGGGTTACAACCCCACTTAGGGTAACTTCTTACCCATGTATTATTATTCCTATATAATAATGTTAAAAATAATAATCTTAATTTGGACGATTAGAAAAAATAAATTCAATTTTAAACCATATTATTGTATCTATAAGTAATTATAAAATCAACGATACATATTTTTATTGAAATAAGTTTGCAATTGATAAAAAAAATAATAATAATTTTAATAAACTGGTATAGCTTGGAAAAGTAAGTATATATATATATATATATTAATTTCTTGACTTTACATTTCGATAAGGAAAAATATAAAGTAATATAAACAGCAATAAAACATGTGTATTTACTGGTAATTATGTATAGTTTAAATTGTCCACTTGAATAGTTTCACAAATTGATCTTAATCTTTCGAATAAATGCGCAGCAAGCGCCCGTACTCATCCTCCACTGACTTTTAATACCAGTGATGCAGTTGAGAAATGCGCCGGGATCTTCTGGAGCCCCACCCCTTTATCCACAAGTGGAGGGGGAAAAGCTCGGTTAGAAGTTCCCCTGGCAAAATGTAAATATTATGAATAGGGATGATAGTGTTTAAGATATTATTTTACTTTATTGTTAGTTTATTTTTATTTATAAGTATTATTTTTTTCTTCTATTCCTTATGTTGTTTATCATTTAATTTAAATATTTCTAAATAAGGTGTGAATGAGATCTAAGATCCATATTGCCGTTGACTACAAATATGACAGAAAGTAATATAAAATAAAAAATTAATAATAAATAATTTAAACCCCAACTGCGATTGCCAAAGGAAAATAAAATTATTTTTAGATATGCCATATTTGCTGTCCCTCTAGAGGAAAGTTATCGACGTAAGTTTTAAGCAATCCTGACAAAATTGAAACAAAGAAGTCATTTTTTCGGTTCTTCCAATTACCTCGCTTCCAGGGTATTTTAGGGCAAGCAATGATGATTTTCATATATATTATAATTATTGACGCGACAGACCGTGGAGGTCCAAGGCCTATGGACTAGGAAAATACATCGTACGTTTTTTGACGTGGTTTTCATAGTGATGAGTTCTTCACTCCCAGGTCTATTTTTATTTTTTTTGTGAGTGCCACCCATAGGCTAATGGACCTCACAAATACCTGGAGGGAGGCTGTGAGTGAGTATTGTGTAATGTTATGCTTAAAAAAAACAAAAAAAAAACGGGTAGGGCCGGGGCTCGAGCTCACAACCTTTGGGCTTGGTAGACAGGCGCTTTGCCATGCTGCTACCGTCGCCCCTTATTTTCATATAAAGCAAGTTGAAATTTTCAATAAACTACTGAGATATAAAGCCATCAATTTTTTTGTTTTAAAATATTACTTTATTATTAATGTAAAAATATTGCACACAACTGTTAGTTGTTGTGCCTCAATAAGTCTTTTTTTAGTGTAGGTTAGATCAAAATGCATTATAAATAATATAAGTCTACCTAAAATGTTCTGGAAGCGAGTTAAAGAGGAAAAAATACTACTTTATGTTATCAATATTGTAAGATAGTGGAAATCGAATATTTGGATTCTCATAAGAGGGGTAATACTCGCACAGACAACATACCAACAAATCAAATTTACCTAACTTTTTCAAAGCAACTCTCTTCTTGGAGGTAACCGTACTGGGATGGCAGTTAATATAAGGCCGAGGAGTATATTTCTCATCCTAAAAAGATAGGCAACAATAAACATAGAAATAAGATATAGAGAAACATGTCGCAATTTGCCAAAAAATATAACTGACTTCCAAAGTTCTTTTCAGATTTTCTTATGGTAAAAAACTATATTTTTTTTGGCTTAAGGAAGTCTTAACGATCCGAAAGAGGAGAATAATACCACAGCAGAACAAACACATTCTGAAAAAATGGTACATCGTAAATGATTCCATTTGGTAAATTATAGCTGAATAAAATGCTAAGACCATCTAAAATACTACGAAGACAAACTCTCCAAGTTTTATGGCCATAGCCGAAGATGAAATGAGAGCCCAAAAGACTCAACATTCCAAGAGCATATAATAAAATTGCTTCTTTTGAAAGCTATGAAATGTTGGGGTAACTGGCCCCGATGTGGGCGGCCTCAATGGAACAACTTCTTTCATTGGCCGCAACGAATCATCCGTGGCAGAAACAGGAATCGGCGGAGGAAAAAACTGCGGCAGAACTTGTGTTGAATGGATGAAACGTCTGCTTGTACCCGGCTCTGGATATCGCAGAACAATAGCTAGGACGGAACGAAAAAAAGTCGACGGTGCGAGCTGGTCCTGGCCTCGATTGAAGTATTACTCATTCACAGCTGGATATGAAACAACAAAGCCTTATAGTTTTTTTTGTGTGTGTGTGATAATAGCAATGAATGGTATCTCATAGCTAAATAATGTTTGTCTAGTTTATAGTGTCCACTGTAGTGTTCTCTGTATTAACATATTATTATTATTTGTATATTACAACTAAATTTGGCTGTGATTATAATATAAACCAATATTTAATGACAAAGATATTTAATTTTGTATAAAAAATTGACGTTTGCCAGAAATGTTTCTGTCCACAATCCAAGGCTCGTCTAGTTTACTATTTCGCAAAAAAAAAAAAAAAAAACTTATTATAAAAAAATTATAACTATGATGAACAGAATAAAATGCCTCATTGATTATTGTTTGCCAAAGATGATTACAATTACTTAATGATGATTTATAATGAGGACTTGTTCTTCTGCTGTGTTCTTTAGTTCCTTTATCCTGGTTTCGTTCCTTGCCTGGCGGTGTTGATTCCTACTATTCGTCATATATATAACAACCTATTCGCTCATCCTGAGAAATCATGTCTTCTCTGTGTTACCTTTTCACTCTCAAGAGGTGCTTAGCTTACTTCTCTTATTTCTTTACTCTCCCACTAGATGGCAACAATTTCATATTCATTCTGAGTTCTTTTCAAATGTGAGGGGGGACATTTTTATTATTTATCTATGTCTCTTAAAGCTTTAACAATAAATTGCCTTTTGATATAACATGAAGAAAGTCATGGCGGTACTCGTAATATTTGATAATATTTTTTTTATTGTTATGACTTAAAAATATATACGGAGTAGGGCTTATACTGAACCCGCAATACGACTTTAACCTGCACGTAGATAGTTTTTTTTACATACAATGGATATGCCAATATTTCCAAGCAAGGGTATAGGTTATCATCATGAGTAAAATTGAAACCGAAATAAAACAATCAATTGCTCATTAAAAAAATAAAAAAAATAATGAATGAAAGAAAATTATATAAATAAGAGAAGTAAAATACTATTTTTTAGATTCAATATTCATTTATATTACAGATTAAATAATATTCATTATTTTACAGCAGTAAATTCAACATTTCTTCGGAACAATATGTTACAAAACTACTATTTTCGAAACCATGAAAGAAATGATTAATAAATTTGGTCTACTGCTACTCCAATAAAAATCCTTCTCATACAGGAACAACCGTTTACATACCGACAAGAGGCAATAAAGGTTATAGATTTGATATATAATCGTTTAAAAAATTAAGCTCAACCTCTAATATATATAAAGAAAATGTCTCAATATTAAAATGCAGCAAGTATAAATCACCAATATTATGAAATACGTAGATTTTATTTATTTTTAGAGATTTTATTTATTTTTATGAGATTTTATGTATTTTTATGAGATATTATTTATTTTTATGTACTTTTCTTTTCATATATTTATTTTTCTTTCATTCTTATTTTATTTTAGTATGAATGTGATCATTTATCACCTATTGCCCACAACGGTGGCAGATATTGGCAGATTGAATAAAGTTCGAAAAAAAATATGAAACGTCAATACTAATAATTTATTCAGCATTTACAAAAATATGTTAACAGTTGTTATCTTTTTTTTTTAGCCCCAATGAAGGCCTGAAATTCAGGTCGAAACATAAGCACAAATAAATGATTTTTTGTTTATTTACTGTCGGGGATACGACCATCTTCTCTTCATATTAATCTATCATCAACTATTAACACATCTTTAATATTCTAATAGTTGACTTAAAATAATAACTATTGCACCAAATTCATAATTTGTTTAAAACAATTATGGTTGTTCTTGCAGCTTTTAAAACACTAAAGGTTTAGGGAAGAAGCCAAATTAAAGTTCATATAGATTCCTGGATTAATAAATTAACAGGAATGGTAAATAACTCCAAGAAAAAAACATCGGCACCAAACCTTCAAAAGAAACGATGGAAAGATATTTTCTACATATTTTTTTTTCGTTTCTTATTTTTATTTATTTATTTTTTTTTTTACTGGAGAAAGTTTACGCCCTCGTGTTGACAATGGCTGAAGAATTTGACAATGGGTTGCCGCCTCGTCAGTTGGGACCTAACAATAGGTGAATCACACTTGAAAAGCTATCGCTGGATTTCGAAAGTTAGAACTTGAGGCATGGTCATTAAATGCGGAATATTAAAATTTTGAAACAAAATATTCCGTCATTAAAAAATTGCAACTTAAGGAATTTTATTTTATTACAATATTATAAATTAATTTCACTTCTCTTCATTTTGACAAAGAGATCTAAGCAGAAACTATTTCATAAGGGGTTGATCATTGATGCCTCATGAATTGAATGTTTTATTGACATGTCATGATATGAGATTAATAATATTATAATATCTGTATTCAAAAATTTTCATATCATAGACTTAAATGAATAAAAATGCAAATTAGAAATAAAATACAAAAAACATTTTAACTATATTATTATCATTATGCTACGAATATTATTAATTTTAGTTGTGAAAAAAAAAATTATTAAATACTAATACATTTTATTTAATGTGATATTTATTGAATAAAATAATTTATAAGCATCGAAAATGCAGTTTTAAATAAACTTTAACGATTATAGAATTTTAGGAACAGTATTCACTAAGCGCGTTAAAATATCAAGTATAATTAGTTGCTTTTTCAAGTTTAATATAATAAAAAAGATAATAATTATATAATAAAAGACCTATAAATTCAAACTATTAGAAAAAGACAAAAAACTCTCAATTTATAAATAAAAGAACAGCTTAAAAAAAATGAAAGATAGGAGATTAACTTTTGTCTGACTGTCTTCAAAACATAAATATTTAAAAATCAACAGATAAAACTTAAAATTTAAATAAACAAAGTTTAAAACTACAATACAAAATATATTTATTTTAATAAAAATGATAGCAACAATATCTTCAGAATTAAGAATTATTGTAAACCTTGAAATACTTCCAAAGGTACTAAATACAATTTTCAATCTGATATTTAAGTTTCTGAAAAGTATTGTGGACAAACAGTGTTTTAATTTTGGTTCCTGGTTATTTTAAATCACAACATTCGCCTTATACATTTAAAAAATAAAAAAATCTATTTTATATTGAAAAATAATAATACAAAAATTTCACAGGTAACTGTAAAAATTACTTTACCGTATTTAGTAATTATAATGTTTAACTACAATATACAATTGTATGAATCAAATCGTAAAATCACCCTAACGGGATTTTGAGAGATGTTATTTTCATTGGATTCCTAGGGACCTAAGGCTCATTCTCGACGTAACTTCATAAGCAATATTGATGAAATTAAACTTTGCTAAAACAACGTTAAAATACTCAATATATACACGGCTGGTACATAATATATTTGAGGAATTTCAGAAAAGAAAAAAAAACAAGATAAAACAGAGAGGGAAAAAGTAGGAAACAATTCACAACAGCGTGCTAACTAGATGCTTAAACAAGGCCTGTCATGTAACTCCAGAGTTGGGAAGGGCGCATCAACCTAACTCCAGCCTTTTATACACCTTCTACATTTCGAAACTTTGTTTAAATAGAATCCACTTGTTACTTAGGGGAAGCGAAAAATTAAATCAGGAAAAAAAATGTTTTATCGTGTTCATCAAGCAAATTTTGATGATGCACAATTTAGACCTGAATTCAAAACAAATTATTTTCATAAAACTAAAAGATCAATGAATTAGACTGGCAATAAATTCATGATTACATTTTATTACTAGCTTTCTATTAGAACAAAATCTCCCACAATAAGTTGAAAAAAAACAAACAAGAAATAAGACTTGGAAATATTGTTTTTTTTCATAAGCCTGACTACCCAAGCTAATTATTAGAATAAATTTGACAACTTTGTGATAAAGTATGTAATGAATATTTGTCTAAACAAAGAAAGGTTTCCCCTTAAACTGTACCTAATTTTGTTGCACTTGAGATGTAAACAGGCTAATGTATTTTATTTAATAAATTATAATTTTTTTAATTAGAGACTCCAGACAAGATTATAATTAATAGTCATTGAATTTATTTTCCTATCTATTTACAGAAAGAAATTTGGAAGGGATCGATATACAATAAAATTAACGTTATAATGAATATGGATTTTTGATAATTTTCATTTCGGAAAAGTTAAAATTTATTATTAATAAATTAGAAAT
>NW_027104806.1:279559-291390 GCF_000696795.3 Halyomorpha halys
ATTGATTACTTTTTCATTGTTTGTTGTAGATTTTATATATATATATTTATTTCTGGGTCTTGAGGATCAATCAATAATACAATTTTATTTAAGCCAAGTATCGCAACTTTATTGTTTGCATAGTCATGCCCTACAGTGGACCAATAGCTTTTCAGAACAAATTCATTCTTCAACTAATTACCATAAAACTATAACTACATAGTGTAATTTATGATTAATAACTATTACAATTAAAACATTACTTACAATTGTCTATTACGGTGTGTTCTACATTCTGATCCAACTAATTCCAGGTTCGTCCCAGAAGTGAATAGGTTTTGAAATGGAGGCAGGTTTGCTTTGGTTTTTCCAACATGTAATCTTTTTTTTCTAGCAGGTAGTCTGTCTGTTATTCATTTTTTGTATTTTGTCTGTATCTAGGGATCTATGTAGTGTTGTTGATCATGTCTTATCTATTTATTAGGTTATAAATTTTGTAAAAAGTTTTCAACCAGCAATAATACAGATAACCTTTACTCTCCGTCGTAAACCTCTACCATCCTGTCCTACAGTATCCTTATTTAATATACAGATTCGCTACTTAGGACTCCATCTTGACAAGAGACTTACTTGGAATCTATATAAATGACTGAAACAATAAGAAACTGCTCGTAGATTTCGATTGCTACAACACTTACTTGACAGACGCTCTATACTTCCCATTCACTAAAAAAAATTATTATATACTATGATAATCAGACCAATTTGGATATATGGAATTGAGGTCTGGGGCTCTATGAAACCATCAAATTCCTCCCATATCCAATCTTTAAAATACAAAATCCTTCGTAAAATCCTTGATGCTCCTTATTACGTCATAAATAAACTTATCCACAAAGACCTTAATATCCCTTTCGTTGCAGATTTGGCCCGAAATAGATACGTGTCTTTTCATTCCAAACTCCTTACCCATTAGATCTAAACCTCTCATCCTTATCAATCCCTGATAATCCTCCGAGGCGTCTGAACAGAAGATGGCCACAGGACCTTCTAACTTAAATTAATGTTTGAAGTACCACCATTGGGCGGTTCCTTCCTAAGGAACAGTTGTACAGTTGCAAATTACATCAAACAAAAAAAATTTGTAAATCCCATTTTTTGTCGATAGCTCAATTCTTATATTGTTCTATAGTATATACTATTCTATAGTATATAGTACATATTTCTATTATATATAGTGTATATAGATACTTTCCCAAAACATTTGATGCTCTACAGTGCACCACGAAAGTTTCATGGAAAAATGTATTTTAATCCGAGTTAAAGGTACAACATAGGAAGACGAAGAAGCCAAATTTCAACGAGCTCCGCAGACTATAATCATGCCTCCTTACGATTTGTAATCCTAGGCGTCAAAAACAAAAAAAAAATTTTAATTATTTCATAAATAACGATTGACGATTCTTTCCAAAACAAAATCATTAAATAATTATTACCGACGAATGCTGTTTCGGGAAGCAAGTACTGTTAAGGATTTCCAAAACTGTGCTGGATCGGAATGCTATAACGGTGATTCGGTATGAAATAAGTCGAACGCAAAAGCTCCTCTGAAATGTATAGGCACCCGAGAGCACAAAGGGGAACCAGTAAACAATATAACAAAAGGTACTAGCGGTAGCCAATTAAGTTGAATAACATCAATTATACTAAGTTCTGTTTATAGTAGCGGCCAATGTTTGGACCTCACTCACAAGGACGCTAAATTTTGGATTTCCAATTTTCTCCCAGTTGACCGAAGCAGGGAAGGGGAGTTGACTGCCTCACTGGGGCCAACATGTAAACAATGAAATAGGCGGCTCTGGTGAATATTGAAAAGGAAAACCTGTTAGCGCCGTTCTCATGCGTGGAAACCTACGGAAAACTACCCCCACTTCTGCCCTGCCCACTGTTTGCTCCAAATTCGGTCTGCGACTTTCCTATTCTTCATCAATAAATGCATAATCAATATAAATTAATACGTTATTAGGGCAAGAATAATAATGGTGTTTATTACAAAAGTTCATGCTTCCTCAAGCATTTCTCCAACTTTCCAATCATAAACAATACATTTAAAGCAGTAATTAAGTCATTTTTATAAGGAGGTAGAACGTTTCCAAGCCAGAATTATAAAGAATGAGTTTTATAAGACTTTTTTAAATATAAAAGATATAATTTAATTATCTTTGATCCGACACTTTCGCTGAGCACAAAAGTACTAAAATGGGTAATTAAGTTTGATTATAAAGTATATAAGAAAAAGTTCAAATAAAATATTGACAGCCAAAATAATAAAAACATAAATATGCTGCATATATTTTATTACTGAAACTATTATACTGTGATGTGACTTGTAGATTATTTTTATAGTATATTATAAATCATCGGAAACAATCAAGCATCTACATCCTATAATAACGTAGGCAAAGATGCTTAAGTCCATAAGGTTTTACTTGAGGTATTTTATTTTTGCTTGAAATTTATTTACGTTACATAATACATATAAATATGACCGTATTATTCAAATTATGAAGATGGTCAGAGGTGCCTTGTGACCGCACAACAAACATTGTTGACAACTATTTATTTACCGACATTTCGCCCCACTTTGTAGAGGGACTAAAAGATCATCAGGGCTAAAAAATTAAAAAAACAACTAAACATATTTTGAAATAATAGGATAAAATATAAAAGGTAAATTTAGCGAGGTTATTATTAATTATATAAATATAATTGAAAATGAAATAATATACAAATGCAAGAAAAGTGTAAATAACATACAATAGTATAAATATAAAATATACAATAATAAGAATAAAATTTTGTATTGCCTATTTTATGTTTGTACTATTTTCTTTCATTTGTATATTATTTTGTTTTCACTTATGTTTATATAATTTTAACCCTACCTTAATTTACCTTTTGTGTTTTATCCTATTGGGCCAAAATATTTTTAGTTTCTTTTTTGTATCATTTTAGCTGTGATGAATCTCTACAAAGTGGTGCGAAACGCAAATGAACTGTTGTTAACTATTTTTCTTTTCTTGTGACTACACCTCTGACCATCTTTATAATTTGAAATTTATTTACAACTAACGAGGCGTAGCATTGCAAGACCAGTTAAATCCATTTCCAAAATTTTTATATAATAACTAGATTAACAGATTTAGTGCTGGATTATTAAGAAGTAAAGGAATTTAGTCCAAAAACAGTTCAATCACATGTTATTTAACAGTATTTTAAAGAACTCCTACGCACAAATAAAATAACATCAAAATCTTTTGGAAAATGGACTTGACTAATTTGGTGATCCAATGCCTACATGATTTATTTATTTTTACTCATAGGTGTACTATTTCCTAATACATAATATTTATAAGAAAGTCAATATGTTAAAATTAAATTTTTTCAAACGTTTGTCTTTAAAGTTTTGTTTTCTACTAATTTTTATGATATCAAAATTTTTAGACAGAAGAAAGTTGAGTCATCATTTCGTAAATTAAATAAATATCAAATATTAATTTAAATCAGGATTTTTCCCTTAAAAAGATGTGTGATTTAATACAAAAAATATTAGTGCGGATATAGCTAGTATTTTTATTTGATTATTATATTTAGTCCATAACTTTTTTTTTATTTATTTACTATATATAATATATTTATTTATACATATAATTATTATATTCTTCCACAGTCTGAGGTAAAAAAGTAATAGTGATGTAATTGAGAACATTCATGCCAAAAATCACTACTTATATACACAAGTATAAGTAGCTTTGCGCTGATTTCAATCCATCCTTTCCGATCGTTCCTAGTACGTAGTAGTTCCTGATAAACATCCATCAATGACTCCACCTGTACTGATAACCCTCCACTCACCTGTAGTGTCCCTCTGGGTTCATCGCTGTCCCCTACCCTTTTCGCTATCTACATCAATGACCTTCCCATTCTTATCCAACATTCTCAATACCATTTGTATGGTACTGATGACTTCCAAATTTACTTTCCGTTCCCACCTTCTGACCTATTAGTTGCCACGGAGGAGCTTCAAGAAGACTTGAATCGAATTAGTCACTGGACACAAGAAAACAATCTCAAGTTGAATGCAGAGAAGACTAAGGCAATCCTAATAGGATCCAATCACCTCCTGAAAACTATTCCTCATATTCCAACCTTATTCCTAAACAATAATCCAATACAATTCCATCCATACGTTAAAAACCTAGGTGTCACTATAGACCAAACTCTCTGCTGAAAACACCACGTCTCTGACATTTCCCGTCGTACCTTCTCCACCCTAAAGCGCTTAAATTATCTTCGTCGCCTACTTCCTTTTGAAACCCGTAGGTTCCTTGTTACTTCCTTAATATTCCCCCACTTTGATTATTGCTGTGTGGTTTACGTGGATGGATCTGGGGATCTCGAAGCAAAATTAAAACTGTTAATTAATTGCTTTGTACCATTCATCTTTGGGGTCCCCCTCCTTCCGTCGAACATATTTTCTTGCTTCCTTCCTTTATCAAGTTATCCAGTCCCGCCGTTCATCGTACATCTCTGATATCCTTCAATTTAAATTCTCAATGCATTTCCCCAATACCCGCTCACGGATTTTCAGACTTTTATGTAACTGTCCATCGTATCGCAGCCTTTGGTAGATCTTTCCTCATCTGTTCCTATTCCCTCCTTTACTCGTAGTTCTAATACCCTTCCAATCTTCAAATCCCATATCTTCGACTACCTTCTGTCAAACAAATTCCGGAAGAATAACAATTGAAAGTTTCAAATAAGGATTATATATTTTCCGTATTTAATGTTTTCGTATATACTTTTAAATATGTATATTAGTAGACATTGTACCTTTTCATTTATTATATTTAGTTTAATTGTATTGATTTTTTTCTTTTTATTCATTATCAGAAGTGTTAGTCATCTTATGTTTTATGATATGGTTTTATTTTATTTGTTCTATTCTTATTTTACACATTCTGTTAATTAGTGTTGTTCATTTCATTATCGTTTCAAATTTATTATTTTATTTTATTTTATGACGTTTTACAATTCCATGTTGTATTTTACTCTGAGGCTCTAAAGCCTAATTTTTACGCCTGTATATTATTCTAAGAGATCAATCCCATAATAAATAAAGAATATTATTATTATTCAAATCAAATCATGTTATATACCCTATTATATTATCAGAAAAGTTAAACATCTTTTATTTTATGACATGACATATGGTTTTATTTTATTTGTTCTATTCTTATTTTATACATTCTTTTAATCATTGTTATTCATTTTTAACTTTTCACATTCATTATTTTATTATCTTTTAATTTCATTCTCATTTTGTACTTTATTCTAAGGCTCTAAAGCCTAATTTTGACGTCTGTATATTAATCTAAGGGATCAATCCCAGAATAAATATAAAATATTAAAAAAATATATATATTATTGATTTTAGCATGAATGTTCTCAATTAAGTCACAAATACTTATAGCCTAAGATATTTATCAAAAAAATAATTGAAATAATAACTAACGGTGTTAGTATTTTTTACATAAACCATTATCAGTAAATATACAAACAAACTTAGTATTTCTGATGTAGAAAAACAGTAAATTGAGGAAATATTATGTATTGAGGATAATTTATACAATTAATATACCTCGACAGCTACTTGAGCTTTCAGTTAAGTCCTGATCGCGTCCGATGTCACGGCATTAATAGTGCCAATCCACATGTCGATTATAACGGACGAAAGCATTTAGAAAATAAAACGGTCAAGTCTTAATCCAACTTGAAAGTCCCACGATATGTAGGACGAATGGATTTAAATGTCAAACCACCGGTTCCAAACCGGGAACTTAGTTAAGTTAGGATAAGTAGAAAGTAGCCAGTGATTAAGTGTAATAATCTTATAAGTGGAACTGTCCTTTGCAGTAGACATATGTGGGAAGGGTGTGAGGGAAAGTGCAGAATGGGGGCAATGTGAGAACTAGTCGCCCACAATCGGAAGGGTTAAACTTCCTCTCAGTTCAAGTCACAGGAATCGCAAAGGTTATCGTCGTAATGAAATAAATAACAAACAGTTCAAAAATTCTAGCATAAATTCCTTTTATCCTCATAGATAAATTTAATAATTTAAATGTGATGAGTTTTATATAAATAAAGAAAAATATTGATTAAACTGTAATATTCCTAGTATATTGTTATGATAAGCGGATGTGGGCAAAACGCATATTTTAAACCTAAAATAAAATAAATGTGCGATTACATCACTTTTTACGTATCTAAGTTTTGAGTAGACGTGAGGTTATCACGTGTAAAAGTTATCACAATTTTTTGTGATTTAAAAAAACAAATGTGAGACAAGAAAAGGGGGAAATTTTGTACAAAAGATTTAAAAGTTACTATAAAAATGCATGGGTTCTTCAGATGGAAGTAACAAATATTAACTCCTAGAAATACAACAATATAACAAAATATAAGGTCTCAGGTGTTTTTTAACTTAGTAATTTATTTTAAATAAAAAAAAATTAAATGTCCTTTAGAGAAAATATTGTATTTAAGTGGTCTAGGACAATTCTTTGTTGATTATCTCAAATGATGCACATGTGCCTTAACGAAAAAATAAAATAAAATTCTTAAAAACAACTGATCACTATTTGCTAACCTGACAGAATTTAAGTACAGAAGTATTAAAAATAACAAAAACATCAAGTAATGGACTCATGATTGTTGTATCTTAACTGTTCGAGCAACCATTTATTTTTGATTTATTTTATCTTGACAACTAGAAATGGAATAACCCATAAATATGAAATTTTCCACTAAGGATAAGATAAACAATAAATTGTACAAAAGGGAGTGACGTTTAGAAATTTAAATTAATATAATTTCTATCCATCGGACCTTATGCACTAAGTAAAGCTGCAGATTTTTGGGCATTTGAGTATCAGGATGATTGTTAACCAAGTTCTTCTGGACCCAACCACTCTATATATACAAAATCTAACGACTAAGGAACAGTGATTCAAAAGGCATCGTATATAATAATTCGACTTTCCTTCTGGTCCTTGCTTCTCGACCCGCCTGGAATTAGTAACGCTCTCTAGGTTTTTTTTCTTTACTCCAGCCCTCTTCTCCACTGCCTATTTTACGGTTTTCCCTCATCTCTTTAGAGTAATTTTCTTTTCTCTAATATTCCTCCGGTATAATACGGTTTCATGAACTATTTCCCGCAAACTACTTGACAGAATCGTAATAACAGATATGAAGAAAAGAAAGAGACCAAAATGATGTCTGCTTCATACTAGAACAGCACCTGGAAGAATATTATCGTGCCTATTTAATCATCTTTAATATAAGTGCCTGCAGAATTTTATTGATCATAAATATTTTAATTAATCAATATAAATAGGATAGAGAGACACTTGATCATGAATAATATCAGATACAGTTAAATAACTATACATCCTAAATTACCATGGCATGTAGTTAGTACAGAACAGGTGATAGGTGTCTTCGAGGATAGTTGAATTATTCAAAGAAATATATTCCGGAACAGCGGGCCACTAAGGGGAACATTAAGTGCATTTTAACTTAATGAGTGAAAATGGGATCCGGCTATCGTTCCCGATAACAAGTTATAATAAAGCTTATTTTATAGGGCAATAAATATTCAGAAATATTCGATGAAAGGCATCATTAAATCAGAGGTGGGCCTTATTTTCGACTTTATTATACAATTCATAGCTGTAAATACATATGGTAATAATTATGATCAGTGATATAAAATTCTCAAGAATCAAAACTTGGAGAAATATTTCCAAGGAATGATCATGCAAATAATCAAAAAAATCTTAAATTCCCAGGAATAAGTACATAAAATAAATAGATATCTTTTTCTTCTGCTTAGTTATAATAGTCATCTAAACGGACTTAGAGACTCGCGTCCTCACTGACTCTCCTTCATCGTAATCTCGCTTTTGTCCTTGATCATCCTTTTCACGAGGAACACTACCACACTTTACAAGATTCACTCTTCCTTATTTTAGAAGATCCTAAAGAAACTAACCGGATTCAGTCCTGAGATTCAAACAGGGGCTCCAAAGATTCGGATGACCAAATCTATCCTGCCACATTTTTCTTAGTCCCGTGCACTACAAGTCAAATCGAAACATATTATTTCTTTCACAGATTCCTTGTAAAGAAACTTCTAAGAGAATAGTCCTTTTTCATCTTTTTGGGTCAGTAACATTTTCACTTACCTTCATACCTTAATATCATCCAAAGTCGAAGTAGTTCCACTTCATTCAATTTTAAAATTATTTTTTGAAAAAAGTGTACTGTACTTACCCAACTGGTCTTTCCAACCATTTTAGGAGGAATTCTATATATTTTTCCCTAGATGAGATTTCATCTTTCTTTTAAAACGTGATTGTTTCCTTGTCTTTACAATTTCAATTATTTCGCCAAAGAAACTTTTAGTGCTTTAACAACCTAAAATGTCTGAAAATAAACAACAAATGGGTGATACAAACTGATGGTATAACCTGTGGATGCATCTTCTGTGCCTGTAATTTCTGTTCGTAGCATTGTAAAAAAAAAAAAAAAACATGAAACATTTGTCTGATCCATAATGCTTGTAAAGTATATATCCATAATGATTTGAAAGTAAAGTAAAAGTTCTGATTTTGAAATAACTAAGTTTATATTACAGCCATTCCTTATGTTATTCCAAATATAGATTTGCTTCTTGAAGTTGTTCTTTAATCTCTTATTTTATCAGAATCGGAGTGTTTTCTTGTGGACATTGAGAGCTTTAGTAAGTTATTATGAAGAAAAAAAAAATCAGCTACTATCGTGAATGTGTAGACTAAATATTGGTTTCAAACCATTCAAATGCCTAATATATATAATGCGAGGGTGACATATATGGCATCTCTAATTTGTCGGACTGATACTAATGACTGGTTATTCTAAAAGTCACAGTGATTTGTACTGTTTCGACAGTGTACTTGAACGATTTTCAATGGATTAGGACATTTTAAAAAATTTTTTTTTAATCAAAAGTAAAACCATTTTATCATAGGAAATCCTACATAACCCTCGAGTTTAACTTGTACCAGATATCATACCACAAAGTACTTCAGAGTACAAAAAACAAAGGTTTTGCAAACAAATGCGGGTCCCAACTTGGTACATAGATTAGATACACGACTTCCTATTACACACCGCAATCTTATATACCCAGGAGAAAGGAGACTTATACTACTAAGGAATGGTAGATATTTATAAGATGGTAGAGACGAGCGAGGAGCTAGTACCTATCCCGAAAACATGGGCCGGTTCCTAACGGTCCCACGCCCCCACGCTGTCTTATTAACCCGTCACTACACATGACCCTCTTAGCTATGCAAAATACCTCAGGGCCGGTACAGCACTAGCGGCTTAAACTACTAATAACAACAGGCCTAAGTTTAAATCCGGTCCATGTGATACATTTACTCACAAAATTTCAAGTAAATCAAAAACATATGGATACATGTTTAATAAACATTTAAATAACAGATGGATGAGATCAGATATTTATATCAATAAATATGTGTTAATAAAAATAGACGTGTGTCCGTATAATTCACTTGGCAACTACAACTACCCAACGACTGGAGCCCCATCGTGCGCTTTGGTGGTTGGATGTGGATAGCTGTTGTGTGGTAGGATAGGATAGTAGAAAGTAGTTTTCATATATCTACTAAATAATATAACTTTTTGCTCCTGGGAGCAGGTTCAGTACACTAGCTTCATTAGGCTAATTAAAGATGTTTGGAAACTAGAAATTATAAAAAAAAGTTTATCAACACCATTAATTAATTAATTAATAAGTTTATTAAGAGCGAATGACTAATTCGTTATTAATAAAATAACGAAATGATATATATATATATATATTTCAAACATAATCTAGGTACAAAATAGTAAAAAAAACTATTTAATGTTAACCACCGTTTCGTTGCTGGGGGCTGCTCAGGGCTCATTCAAAACGAGATACAAACATTGTAAGAAGTGACAGAATAAATATACAAAGAAATTTTTAAAAATATTAATTTTTTTTTTTAAATTAAATAATAAGCTTAGGTTAAGGAAGTATAAATATAGGTGGATAGGGAACTAATTACTATTAAATACATATAATTATGATAGAATTGTGAATAACGAACTAGAGTAATACATATTAACACAATACTTATTAGAAATAGTTACAAATATGGTAAAAAGGTAGTTGTAAATGGTAAGCCGAAAGGTGAAGTAAATTTTTCCTAATATTTCCTTTTTACCTCAACTTTCTGTATACCATTTACACCTACCTTTTTACCATATTTGTAACTACTTCTAATAAATATTGTTCTACAATTTATTACTCTATTTCTTTATTTACAATTCTATCATACTTGGCTGTATTTATCAGTAATTAGTTTCCTATCTACCTATATTTATACCTTAGCTTATTATTATTATCTTTATTTATAAAAAATAATATTTTTTGTGTAAATTTTTTTACTTTCTTTGTATATTTATTCTGTCACTTCTTACAATATTTGCGTATTGTTTTGTATAAAGCCCTAATAAAGTCCTGCTGGTGGTGGTTAACATTAAATATTTTTTTCTATTTTGTACCTTTATTAACAGCCACCCAGACTATCTTCTGACAACCTACTTCATAATTTCACTTGTTTTCTTCCAATTTAAAACTTTATTTTTTTCAAATATAATAAATTTTCAAATATTGTATTTTATGAAGATCCGAAATTCAAAATCCCTCTAGGACTATCATTTCAACCATCTTTAGAACCATAACGTACATTAAATGCATGGTGTAAAATACTGAAATAGTTGTTAGGGTCCCATGTATAATAGTTATCCTGAATTAATAAAACTAACAGAGCCAAATACAATTAATTTACAAATCATAAATCTCACTAAATGTAACCTTCCGAGAATAAGGAAAATAAGTTTGAATGAAATTACAATAATTTTAATTTGAAAAACAACTACTGTTTCTATTATTTATAACTTTTTTTTTCAAAGTAGAATAATCCAAAAGCCGATAATAAGTCAAAAAGTCAAAATAAGAAATAATATGCTTTCAAACACCATTATAAAAATATAACTGAACCAACCAAATTCTATAAGTTTCAATTTTCACTAATTATACCTTTCGAATTTTAAAGCTTAAAAAAAAAAATTGAATATAGAATTTGAAAAAAAAAATGGAAAGAGGTTTTTGTTAAACTTGTGGATAAACATACTTAAACCTGCATGAAATAATTTTTTTTTTTAATTAAATACTTTTGTAATGGAACTGGAATTATAAATTTATTTTACAAATGAGATTTTGTAGGAGATTTATGAATGTATATGCGTTATTTAAAATTGTAATATATATTGAGTTTTTCGACTAAAATAACACTATGTGATAACTTTTTGAAAAACAGAATTTAAGTAAGTGAAAACAATAAAATTCAAGACTTTCTTTATTTTTATGGACAAATTAAGTAAAAATATTCTAAATTTGGTCATTGTATTTCGGCGATATTAAACGGGAATTGTGTATTACTATAATACACAATACTTAATCTCAGACAGTATTAACAATAATTCTTAAATCTTTATTTTATTTATATAGTTCTAGTTAGTTGTATATACAAGTTGGCCATCGAGGTTTACAAATTTATTCAATTAAAATTTACATAACTCTAATAATTAATAGATTACTATTATATTTTTTTATTCCAAAGATTTAAATAAAATTT
>NW_027104806.1:291440-294331 GCF_000696795.3 Halyomorpha halys
CCTCGGAGGATTATCAGGGATTGTTAAGGATGAAAGATTAAGAATTAATGGGTTAGGATGGTTAAGGAGTTTGGAATAAAAAGACGCATATCTGGTCAATTTTAAATTAAAACTTCTTTAGGCACATTGAAGCAATTCGGTCTTCATCAGACGAAAATTGGAACATATTTTTGACGGTAAAATGTGGTACGTGGAAGAGATTTGCTGAAATTCATGCGCACATATTTAATAATGTGCCCTGTCTTAACAATATATAAAATGGCAATATGTAGTGCGCAAGTCAAGCCATTATTTTTGGAATCTTCCTATTGATTTTAAAAACTAAATTATTTATTCTAAATTAATTAGGGATAAATTTAATCAAAAATATTCTAAATTTTCAGTTATTGTATTTCGAAGATATTAAAAGAAAAAAAATAGTAATTCACAATAAGTGACCGCAATCTACATTAGCAATAATTAAATCTAAATTCTGAAATTTAGCTTTGGTAGATCGTCCCCATATCATAGACACTAGACAATACCAAATTAACGGTTAATCTAATCATTAAGTCCATTACATAATTGCTAACAATCTGAGTAATGGACCGGGAGGAGGGGCCAGGCAAATCATTGTATAATTAAGCTCCAAAATCTTGACTAAAGCCCCAAAATCTATAAGAGCTAATTAGGCATTTATGTCGATTGGGCTAACCGTTCTCCGTTAATTGATCTCATCTCAGTAAAAATTTAAATAACAATTCCTGAACCAAATAATCACATAATAATCTTAGTGCAGTACTAACATACCCCAAAAATATAATCTTTCGAAAAATTGTTTTCATAAAAGTTTTTAATTAAACTAAACCTAATTTTTGTTCAACTAGAATGGATGAAACTTATGAATCGATCATAATGATTCAACATCTAATATTTTAATTGGATAGGCCTATTTTTCATTATTACAATTGATATATTCAAATTACTTAACCTCATATTCATTCAAAATTACTTATCTCAGATTGAGAAATATAATGTGCTAACATATATATGATATATATATTATCGTAATGAAAATTAATATAAATATCTATTTTATCGTTACTGTTTTTATTAGTAATGATACATTGTCATTTTAAAATTGTAGAAAAGCCAAAATCACAATACAGAAAAAAGATGAAGCTAATAACAGAATTTTCTAAGGTTTCGCATGACCATAATCATCGGAGTGACGCTTAAATGCCACGGGCGTTAATTTCATAACTAACCTTAACTGACTACAAGCCGACTAATCTTCAATTACAAGGGAAGAAGATGATACAGATAAGACTAATTACTGAATTAGATGGGGGATACAATTAACTGCAAGTCACGTTAGTGAAACACGCTCTGTCGGCTATGGTACAACATGGAATTAGGACAGTCCCTTTCAACTAGTACCTACAAAATAGTCAAGCATTAAACGAAAATCGCATTAAACTATGGCAAAATCTGACAGGTCAGTATACAAAGAAGAGAGAAAAATATATATAAAATACGAATATATTAATATCAAATATAATTTGAATATATTACACATCCCATAATATTTAAATAATTGCTTTGTACGTTTTATCTTTAGAGTCCTCAGAGACGGCTCTGTCACCCGATTTTATGAAGAGTTGAAGTCTTAATTCCTTTTTTTCTTCTTCTAATCTTTCTTCCGTCTTTATTTTAATCTTTATTTTTTTTTTCTAGTTATTTTCCTTTACCAAGTTATCCAATCCTGCCGTCCATCGTACATCTCTGATATCCTACAATTTAAATCATCTCTGCATTTCCGCAATACCCGCTCACGGCCTTCAGACTACCCATACCATATGTAAATGCTCATCGAACCGCAGTCTTTGGTAGTTCTCTCCTCATCTATCCGTCTTCCCTATGGAATTCTATTTCCTTCTTTACTTGTAGTTCTATTACCCTTCCAATCTTCAAATCCCGTATCTTCGACTATCTTCTGTCCACCCAATTCTGGTAGCATAACAATTGAAAGTTTCAAATAAGAATTATATATTTTCTGTATTTAATTATTTTCGTTTATACTTGTAAATATATATATTAGCAGACACTGTACCTTTTCATTTATTAATTTTAGTTTAATTCTATTTTTCTTTTTATTCATCTTATGTTTTATGATATGACATATGATTTTATTTTATTTGTTCTATTCTTATTTTATATATTCTGTTAATTATTGTCGTTCATTTCATTATCCTTTCAAATTCATTATTTTATTATATTTTATGAAGTTTTATAATTTCATTTTTATATTGTATTTCACTCTAAGGCTCATGAGCCTAATTTTTACGCCTGTATATTATTCTAAGAAACCAATCCCATAATAAATAAAGAATATCATCATTATTATTATTATTCAAATCAAATCATGCTATATACCCTTCAAAAACTATCAACAATTAAATTCTATTTGACACGAGAGTTATATAGTTCGTTCGTTCAGTCGTAAACATTTTTTTCGTTAAACTTAAATATGAAACAATGTATAAGTAACATTAAGATATATGAAATTTATAAGGGATGAGGAAAAGATGCATGGGGTGAGATCAATTTTGCGAGACATAATTGAATAGCTCAGGGCAAGATTGGCAAGCCATAATTATTAAAACAATTAGAATTTTGAATTATGGGGAAGATGGTCGGTCAGGTTTGCGGTAAGATAAAATATAATAAACAAGATTTTGTAAAAGCCCCACTTTGTTGAGCTTCAACAGGGCTGTTCAAGTTAATAGCTTTAGTGACTCAAAGTTTTGGTCGAAACGTCGGAAAATAAATAGTTGTTAGCTATTTTCATTTCTCTTTTGGCCGCAATCCTGACCATCTTCTCCATTAATTGAATTTGTATGATAAACTAT
>NW_027104806.1:294381-297822 GCF_000696795.3 Halyomorpha halys
ATATATTGTTTCACTACAAAGATATTTTGTTAGTTTGTCTAACACCCAAATTCCAACACATTTTCATATATTATGGCATTTGAACAATATAAAAAATTTATTAAGAATTGTAGAGTTTATCAAAACTGCTCAACTACAGAATTGTATTATATATTTTGCCATATTCGTGTACCAAGCCTTATATAATTATTATATAAAATAAATTGCCAATAACCGTCTGAGACAAATAATATACTCATAATAAATAAATCAACTACTTGTTAAGTACTTTAGGTATGTAAAAATTTAAAAAATATATTTAATAACAATTATATACAAGTTATAAATTTAATGAAATGTAATTCAAACGATTAAAAAATAATTCGAAAACATTTTGTAATGATGCAATCTGAATTTAAAATTTTATGGGTAAACCTGTATAGAGGAGGAAATAAAAATGAAACATAATTACGGTTCATACCCTAATCCCGAAAGCTAACATTATGAAAAATATATATATGGATAATTACTTTGTTTTATTATTTTATTAATTTTTTTTTTACTGAAATAAGAACTTTATCTATAATCTATAATAACGAATATTCATTAACATTAATTAAAGATTTATGAAATAAATTTACAAGAGTTAGTTTTCAAGTTCAAATTCAAAATTTTCAATTTAGTCGTTATTTTTATAAACCAAAGGTCAGTAAACACAATATAAATAATGTTGACAAACTCTTGGGACATCATTACCAAATATAGAAAGCTTTTAAATGTTAGGGAAAAGTTAGTGCTTGATAAAAAAAATTAAATACAGATTTTAGAACCAGTAACATTGGAATGATACCAAAAATTTCTAGCAGAGAAGACGAAAAAAAAACAATTAATATATTTACTGAAATTCCATTGCTAATTACTCAAATAATAATGATTGCTTTTGGTGCTCAAAAAGCAGACATACAAGAAAAATTAGTTCTGTCACCAACGTTGAAAGAAAATTTATAGGAGCACGGAAACAAGATAAAAATAACCCTTTTTTTAATTTAATGAAATTCTATAACTGAGTCTTAGATTAAGATTAAACCAGCGGGTCTTTAAGATAATAGTAACAAAACATAAATAAAAAAAATCAATACACAATAATAAATTTCATGTTTACAATAAATCATTAACAACCTTATAAATAACAAGTAGGAATTGTTTACATTTTAATTTTAATTTAATAGATAGACGTATAAATTTAAGATTATACTCTGCGCTGAATATTACTTTTTTGATAAACTAAATACCAATTAATCTACAAAGGTCTAATCTGAACTAAATGATAAATTTTAATAATTTATAAAATTAAAATTCCTAGAATTCGGACAATAAATTGTGGATAATTAAAATAAATCATTGTTATAAGAACGAAATTTTGCAAGAAGACAACTCCCTTGCTTGGACCTGGAGAAAAGGTCCGGGGGATTTCGACGCTGGAGAAGTAGGAAGAGCAATCCAGCCCTCGTGTCTCGACGGTTCCTTTTAATAGGCTCTGGAGTACCATAAGAATTTAAAATATAAGTATGTTTAATATCAATATGCTCACGTACAAGATAAGGATAAAAAGGCCAAAACAATTAATGAAATTGAATATTAAGGGCTGAATAATGAATTAATAGGCCTGGGTATATTACTGAGCAGAAAAAAAAAATAATGAGGAAAGTAGATAGTAATCTAATCTTTAGCACTTAAGTAAACTACAACTTCGTTATCAATATTTACATTAAAGAGTTAACAGGGAACTCAAATGAGTAATTAGCAACTGCAAAGAACTACACAACGTTTCTACGAAAGATGCCAATCCTACAACATAGCGGCTAATTTTCTAGGTGTATAAATCCTATTGTGGAACATCGAAACAATATTTACAAAGAAAGATATATCAACACAAATATAGTTGTACCTCTATAACAAAAACCCTAACAAACCTGACTAAAATGCTCTCAAAATACATTTCAGATAAACTAGACATATATTTAATTTTTATAAACCTAAAATCATACATCAGGAAAAAGCAACTTCAAACAAAATCTAAATGAAATGATCACTAAATAAAAATATAAAAATCGGCCGATCAACAAAAAGTCAGATGGATAAAATTTAAAGTCATGTTACTTCGGCTGCATAAACACATTAGACATAATTAATAACACTAAATATAAATATACTAAATACAAAACTGAAATAACGGACTGACTACCTAATAGAACGAACATTTACCTTCTTTCATTTCACCCCATTCAGAAATCTTTAGACAGACACTCAAGATCCAAAAAAAAAAATACATTTTATTAACATTCAAGAACGAAAGTTATCAATATATAACACCCATTTCTATGACGTTTCTGGATTTTTAATCAACTTCATTATCATACCAGTTTATATGCAGGAACTATTTTCAAGTGTACAAATCTAAGACGTATTTGTATAAATTTGAAATGTTTATTCCTAAAATTTGGCATTCCCCAGTTTTTTCATCAGTGTAGTAATTTATTTTTCATTTAGGGCTATTTAAAAAAACAAAAACATAATCATTTTAAAATAAGAAAAATATGTGTCATAAAATTATACAGTATCGGAAGATACAGAATCATTATATATTTATATCACATAAAATATTAAAATTTTAATTTATTTCCTTAAGAATTCTGGAATAAGTATTGGTCACTTATTGCACAGTACATTTTTAATTTTTAATAATTATGACATCAGATCTATTGTCTTAATGATATCTATAAAATAAATAAAACTGCAAAAGTCGCAAATATAATTAACGTCTTTAACTCCGCCATGTTCAGACAGCCATAATGTTTAATAAAAATTTAAAAGCTGAGGAAAATGTAGATGCTTAAAAATGGGAATTGGTTTTTAAAAAACAGAAATATGCCACACTTTTGATTCAATTACTATTTCGGACTCCAGAGAACCAGTCAAGATGTCACTTAGAGAGGGATATCGTAATTTCTACTCTGAGTTGTCTAAAAAGTATTGAGTAGATTTCGAATACTAGAGATATTACAGAAACAAAATTATAGACTAATCAATTAAGGTAACAGATAATCTAAAAGATAATTGAAGAAAAGGTATAAGTGCTATTTAAATATTCAGACTTTATTATAAATGATTGACACGGGAATAGGCCATCTAACGGAGAGCCTAGAAAAACAAATGGTCTTCTCAAAACCAATTAACAAAAGGATCAAAGGTCGATGTTGCTTGAATGAGCTTCCCATGGAGTCTTTCCAACGAGGAAATATTTAAAATGATTCTTCAAAACCAGACGACATCTTGTCAAGATTAAAAGGAAAATAACGACTGATCATGTCACGTTTGTACTTATTAGATTCATTTTAATTATTTTTAAATCATTTGATCTATGAATTTTAAGTAGTGCTGTATGAAATTTTAGTTTTTAAT
>NW_027104806.1:297882-301251 GCF_000696795.3 Halyomorpha halys
ATGTGGAAGCAGGATGGCTGTGGTAAGGCACTGTAACTCCAGGGTTAGCACTGTAACAGGTTCGAATACGGTGTGATGAATAATTATTTATTTTGTTACTTCAGTCGTGTGTCAACCCTATTGGTTCGGGAGCATAAGTAGTAATAAGCTTACGTAGTCCACCTAGCCTCATAAACAGTATAACCTTCATTGCGGAAAAATCTGGCGGTTGAGCGTGATTCTGACCAAATCGCCTCATTGCATTGGTCAACATTGACAAACAAGGAACTGCCCTCCTGACAGTACTTAAACAAAATACTGCGCCCCTGACCCTTCGTGGGTTCTAGTGGTAAAGATTTATTATTTTATACAAATATCAATACTCTTTTTAGATTCATATTTATAACTTTCTTAACAACAACACTTCAGACACTTGGATAATTTTCAGGTAGCTATCCTTTATTTTAGGTTAAGTATGTATTATTAATTATAAAAACGATGAATAAAAAAAAAAAAAGAGGTTCTGACCAAGTCCCAGAATAAAATCTACATTCTATTTTATCCTAAAAAGGTAGGACATGGTTAATATTTTTCACAATGTCTACTTAAAGGACATAAAATTGAAAATTGTCATAAGGCCCAAAACATTGTTGATGTCCTAGAAGTAAATCTAATTAATTGTATGAGAGGAAGGTGTTTGGGGAGTGCGGTCAGAATATAACACAAATAAGTTGAAATAACTTATTTAATATTACCAACGTTTCCCATTTCGTACAAGCATCCCGATGAAGGTTAGAAATTCTGGCCGAAAAGTTGGCACTATCTATTAAATCAGTTATTTCAACTTATTGGTGTTATATTCTGACCGCACCCCCCAAACATCTCCTCATCTATAATATTCGCCATTTGTACTCCATCTATTTCTCCACTCGAAATGATCTCTTAAAATTCTCCGCATTCCTCTCGACTATAAAGTAAAAGTTACATGTCACTAAAGATTTATTTTTGTTTAAGTGAGTAAGAAATAATGAACAATAACATCAGACTAAAGTATTTTCCAACTATTCCATCTAAAAATATTTAGTCCAACGACCTACAAGGTTGTAGTGACAAATAAATTAAGAAAAAATCTAAAAAAATAATGGAGCAAAATATTACCTAAGTAATATCATTAATTAACAGTTTTGGTAATGTATGCAAATAAAAAGACTTAGAAGATGACTTAAAGAAAATTCTAGTATTCAGAGCTAACCCTTTTTTTTAATTAAAAATTACGTTTCATTATTTATTATTGTTGGTACAAATTCAGTTAAGGTGATCTTGCCTAAAAGGGAAACAAATTGAAGGAGAGCCATTCTCCTGAAAAAGTAAATCAAGAAGTGAAAAGTATATCATAATGTGAGGCTCAGAAGATGAAGTCAAAGTGCATTACTTTAAAGTTTTTTTTTTTTTGTTTTTATTTTATAACTTTATTAAAATTTACAAATGTACATGATGATACATTCAGTAAATTTGATGTAAGTTTATAATGGAGCGATACCGGTGAGTAGATAAACTACCCATTGGTTGCACTCGAATAATGTTTTTACACTAGAATAACTACTGGCCATCTTCTTTTCAGGTACCTCGGAAGATTGTCTGGAATCAAAGAGTAATCAAGGTTAGAAACTAGTGGGTTTGGGTAGTTAGGAAGTTTGTAGTGGTAGGAATGATATCTGGTTCGGGCTAGATCGTTTACATATGGAACATTGAAGTGTTTATGTATGATTTTATTTTAAACAAAGAAAGGAGTACTTAAAGTAAATTAATTTAACACATGCAAGGTGTTTCAGGAGGAAATTTTAGTAATTAAGAGTGGGATAATGTACCAAAAATGTGGTTCAGTACCTTCAGCCTCATACTCCCTCACTCAACACATCGTCCAGATATGATGTTTGAAAGGATATTCCATGGAAATCACGATTTTCTCATAAAAATCTTTATTCCTCTACTTCAACTAAAGATTTTTTAACTATTGCAATAATTTTCAGAATCTACAATCAATTTCATAGAACAATATAGCTCCGTTAGGCGATCCTAGCAGGCAAAATAAACAAGTAAAAATAAATAAAAAAGCTCAGTAAAATCTCGCGTTCAGACATTAGTTATTATTTAAGTTTTTCAATTCAGAAAAACGAGTGCATCTACACGCAGCTAGTGGTAATAGATAGTAAAGTCAGATATCAAGTAAGATATTAAAGATTGTGTCAGGGATAGAAATAAACGTGATTATTAGGGAGTACTCTCTAGAGCATAAATTTGTTCACAGATCAGAACCAATTCACTTCTACTCTACAATAGAATACCATGGAGCCACTTTCCACCAACTACCCGCCTGGAAATATCATATTTCTCAGATAACAAGCAAATCCATAATTTTAATTAAATAATTCTTAAGATTCCGTGATTCCATCCCTTAGAATACCAGTCAGTTCCCAGTATCCTATCTCGTTTTCCCCACTTCGACTACGGTTCTCTGGTCTATGGTGGGCTATCATTTGCTAAAGAGCTGAGAACTGAAGAGTCTCATGAATTGCTTCGTAAGATTTATCTTTGGATTTCCCAGATGCTCTCATGTCTTTAGTTGGTATAACGAGTGGAAGTGGCTCGATGCAATCTTCTTGGTGTTTTCCTATTCCAAGTCTTTCAAATATAAAAACATGTATTCTTGACCTTCTCACTCTACGTTCATCTCAATCCATTCTTAAAACAACAGAGATCCCAACCGATTGATTTATAAATGTCCTCTCATAAAACCGCCTTCTTCACCAATTCTTTCCTCATACATGCATCCTCCTGGAATTCTCTTCCGTTCATTTGCCAATTCTCAAGCATTATTTCTATTCCTTCACTTACTACACAACCATTCCTCCAAATCAATGTAAACAATGTATATAGCCATATATTGATTACAGTAATAAATGATAATTTAACCTAATGTTTTAATATAATTTTAACTTGCACACTGACAATTAATAAATGTTTGTTAAGAAAATTAATCCAAATGTGTAACCATGTATTTATTCCTAAGGGAAATTTATCGCAGAATAAAATTGTTTTCATAGATGTTTCTTTCTGCATCACATTGTAAGAACAATTAATATTATGAAGCTCTATAAAATATTTTTTGTTATAAGTTAAACAGACATTTAGTTGGTAATGTCTCTTCAAATAATTTATAAACCATATAAGATTTCAGATATGTCTATTTCTAATTAAAAATATATATATTACTTTTACGATTTAACTGATTTTGTACATTTGGAAAAGTTATGCCTCTACTGTAATTTTTGTATTTGTATCAAAAATAGCAGCCTGAAGGGGGTGGGGATTGCATTGTAATTTATATAT
>NW_027104806.1:301301-304027 GCF_000696795.3 Halyomorpha halys
TATATATATATTTGCATTTTTTTTCTCCTAGTGGCATTTGGGCTACTCTACTAGGCCCGGCCAAAGGAACATTTCTTTTGTTTTTCCAAATCGTAATACAGTGGGCTCTAAAGTTTCAATTTTAATATTTTAACTCAGAAAATTGTCTCTGTTATTCAACTTGCCAAAATATAAATAATGTCCACAGAAATTATTAATTGAACAGATGGAAAATTAGAAAAAGGACAGCTAGCATCTATTAAGTTCTTCCACTTCCGCAGTACTTGTCAAAATTAAAAAAATACCAAGAATATTTTTATAGTCCAGGTATCAGGGTTTAAACTGAATTTTATATTTTCCACTTCCATGTTTTCAGAGTCTACTATCTCATTTTTTCAGGAAAATTTAAAAATAAAATTCCAAACATAAATATAGAAAGAAAATAATGTTTTTTTCAAAACAGGAAAACATGACCCTTTACAAAATTAAACAAGAGCAAATTGCTAACATTTCTGTACATTTTTTTTTTTCATCCCAGGAATCGTTCAGGAAACTCACTCTTAATCCAATGGATTCCAGTCAAATGGGCACCTAAATGGAATATTTTTGGTAAATCATTCGTTAATTCGTTATTTATGTATTTATAGAGTGCTAATTATAAATTTCAACTTACCTACCTCGGATTTCATTCGAAAAATAAAGAACCCATACAAAAACCTGATGTTTTTTTTGTAACTCGAAAAACTTATGTTATATTAAATTAAGCAAATGTAAAGTACAGACATTATTCTGTCGTAATTCCATTTCTGATTATTGCGGGATTGGGAAAATTATCTTAAGAACAGAATTTACGTCGAGATTTAAAAATCTCAAAAGTTTTAACAGAAAATTTATGTTCAAAATATAAATAAATAAATAAACTCCTATGACCAATGAAGAGTCATGGGTCAGATTTTTCCCCAATTAAGTGTACTCACATTATGAGACTGGGTGGACCTCGGGAGGGGTTACAGGGTTGACTCACGGCTACAGTGTAACAGAAAATAATTATCTAACACTGCTGGATTCATACCCAGGTCCTTAGAGTTAGTAGCATAGTGCCTTACTGTGCCACCGCGCTACCTACAAATGATTGAACCTTGCTAAAATTAAGAATTTTTGATGCTAATATAATTTCCTATCAGTTTGATGAAAAAAAATCATTTACAGACAACTGCCGGATCATGAAAATATCACTAAAAAATGTTACAGATGATCCAATTTTGGATGACGATTACGGATAAACAGGGTTCTACTGGATTGTGGATTAGCCTTTGTACATTTAAAAACCCGCTACATGAGCGATTTTAATAAATATCTTTGTTTAATTAATACTTGAAAATGGTGGTTCATAGGGCTATATGACAACGGCGTGTATGGTCAAAGAGCCTTTAATTATATGAAATCCGGGTTCACAACCAGTAAGAGCAAAGAAGGTTAGACGAACGAAGGCGGAGTAAAATAAATGAATGGAATAATAAATAAGGAATGGCAAAAAGTGTTGGGTACAAGGAAGATGAGCCGACACCAGCCCCGGTACGTGACCTGACTTCGAAGCTGGGTCTTCTTCATTCCTCGGGTCTTTAATTCTTAAGACAATCCTTAGACCACCTCGGCAGGGATTGGTTGTTAGCACGAAGCTGTAATGGCCGAGTTAATTGTCCGCGATGTGAGGTGATACCTCAGGTCGGATTCGAAGAAATTTCATATAATTGAGGACTTTTATATTAAAAGTCAAAAGTAAAAGTTTGTTTTTGGCAACTTAAAATACGACAACTAAAATTAATTTTTAATTAATTAATTAATTTTAATATTTCAAAATTAAAAATTTCTTCTGTTATAAAGGTCTTAGAACTAATCAGTTTCTCAAGCAAAATTTGGCTTATTTACATGAGATGCTACCATAATAATTTTTCAGAAGTGAATATATCGACTTTTGATTGGCCAAAAGAAACGAAATTTAAATTTCATTTGAATTAAGACATTTCTATGGAAGCATACACCCAGATGAGAATTCAAACTATCTTAAAAACCCATGGATTGTCAAAAAATATCTTGATTGCAATACTGATGAAAATCAAATAATATGATTTTTTTAATGAATTTGATAAGTTTAGTTTAGCTTATAAATAATGTGATAATTTAATTAAATAATTTATAATGCAGATCATAAAAATAACTAACAAAAGCAATAGACCCGATTTATTTAAACATTAAGAGGATTGGTGCCTAGATTGAATTCAGCATTGATTTCAAAACAAAAAAATACACCTATAGTTATTTATAAAACATACATTAGAACAAAAATGGAAAATAGTTAAATTTATAAAATTTAACTATTTTAATTTATTAATTAATTTAAAAGTATAAATTTTACTTATACTTATTCTGATTAACATAAACTGGATTTCATCGATAAAAAAAATATAATTAATTTTTTCTGTAATTAGTATTCAATATGCCATAAAACCAAATATTAATCAATACATTTCACACCAGCACTTAATGTATTTCCATTATAATTATTATCGTTATAACAAGCGGTAAAATCAGTCACATATTTGAAAAATGCCATTTTTATTCTGCGAACTTGAGTAGATTGGGAAGAGGACCGAGTGTATCGGATGCTCTGAATGATGACCAGAAGAACGTGGAAATGGTCTTAGTTTTCTTAAAAAGGAATGGCCTTTTGAATAAGATTTAAACCA
>NW_027104806.1:304077-306602 GCF_000696795.3 Halyomorpha halys
TAAAAAGGAATGGCCTTTTGAATAAGATTTAAACCAGAAAATCTGTTATACATAATAAAAAAATACCAACAGAAGTAATTATTTAAATTTTTTTTTTCGAAATTATTTAAAGTGAAGTAGAATTATAGAAATAAAATATAAAGCACGAAACATGGGCGTTGATGACCTCAGGGTTTTACGCCCTTAAGCCCCAGACAACAACAACAACAACAACAACAACAAGCGGTAAAATATATTATTTTAATAACCACACCTGATTACCTTGAGCCTTGCATTATTAAACGTATAAAAGTTCAGGGATTTATAAATAAAAGGAAAATATTCTTCAAATAAAAACAAAAAATATTGAGAACCAAATAAAAAATACTTAGTATAATGTATATGCATACAAACAGGGAAAACATAAAATATAAGGAAACATATATATGATGACAAGAATAAAATTTAACACCCATATATAATCAGACATAAATCATACACGAAACTTCTTCGAATTAGGTTTCCAAAAACAAATAACACAATCACATTAATAGATTTATATATTAAAAAAAAATTTTTTTTTTAATAATCTTCTAATGTTACTCTTATAATTCATTTTTTTTAGTTTACCTTCTATTTTTGTTTTTAATATTGAATATTTATTTAAGTGGAAACCTTATCATACCATATGCAAAGCTAAATAAATAAAAAAATCGTATAAGTTAATTTTCATCAATAATGAAATCAACAACCTATTCACATGAATATTTTACTATAAATAATTTAAGTCGGAAAAAACTCATTATAACGATACTAGAAGAAAAACATAGAATTATAAGATGCAAATTAATTTTTAAAAAATAGGTTGTTATGAAAATCCTATTTTTAGGAGAAAACAAAACAATCCATTAATTCTATTTAGGTATTGCACGTTTCTAGAGAGTATACAAACTCAAAATATAAATTAAAAGGAACAAGATTACTTGGTCAATTCCATTTAAAGCCCTAGTAAAATTATGGAACAAACAAAACAACAGATTTTCACGGTTTAACCCGTAAATCCATTTAACGCCTAGAAACTGTCTAAAGAAAAAAAAAACAAGAGATAGAAAATTGTCGATTCTGTTTAACGAAGCGAGCAGTTAAATATAGATGAGCTGGAAAAAAAGAGGAGAGAAGACATAAAATTATCCTTCCAGGTTATATATACACAGCTAGTAAATACTGGGAACCTTGCCAGCTTCTAGCATTTCTTGTAACTGGGGTGGGCCCTAGGGAAAAATCAGGTGTGTAGCAATGTCTTTAAATAATGGAACACTCAACAAATATCACCTCTTAAAATAACAAACAAATTTTATATATATATGTATTAACAAAAAATACATGTTTGCTAAAGTTTAAATTTATGGGTCCGTTACATACCAAACTACTCCTTTTTTATGACAACAGTTCTTACCTGAAACAAAAAAAAAAAAAAAATGAAAATTATTAATAACAAAACTACACTTTCAAAATAATGAACTTAGACTAAAAAATAAAAACATTTTAAAAAAAGATGAATTTTTATAAAAGAGTTCCGTAAACTATACATTACCTCATTACCACCATTTTATCGATTTTTCTTAAAATTTGCCGATTTTTTCACTTTTTAAGAAATATAGGTTACATAGATCAATATTTACTTCAGAGATCTTAAATTATAGACGTAATAATCATCGCATTTTATAATAAATAAAGCATAAGCAATTCTAGTAGAAAGTGGTTACAACTTAAATAATATCATATCAAAAAGGAAGACAATGCATTTTTAATTTATTTTGTTTGAAAAAGCTAAGTAAGCGTAGAACATTTCTGTAATATGGAAATGTTTAAAGAGAAAAGAAATATTTTTGAGCCACCTCATCATATATTATTGTAAGTATAAAATAAAAACTATGTTAATATACTTGTTACAAGTAGAGACCGTATTTTTTTGCTGTCCTTTTTTCCCGAGCTTTAAATTCAGGCAAACCTTGAAAGAAATTCCAATCATGTAAACGACTTTCTTTTGATACTAGTCATATATTTGGGTGTATTGCATGAAGTTTCACATTAAGAGGGTTTTCGGTATAAAACAGCATTTCTTGGATTTCTGTCATTGGGTACATTCTGTTTTTTTTTTTATCTAAAAATATTAACTTAATCAAATTGAAATAAAAGAAAAATAAATAAATTTATAGTAAAATAAATTAAATTGTTACACTTCAATCACATCAATTGAAGCTTTTGCTTTGACAAAGAACCTATATTATTTTATTTATTTATTTGCAGTATTTAAAAAAACTTATTATATTTAATTTCAGGAATCAATTGTCACCTTTTATTCATTTCTTTACCATTTTTTACATTTGAAAGTTTTAGGCTCATCTGCTCATTATCTAGTTCTTATTATTAATTTGTGGACATCTGTCAATTTATATTAAAAATCATTTTTATACACTCCCAACAACTTTCATAAAATAATAATATAATATTTCACTTGTATACAAATATCATACCTGCAATAT
>NW_027104806.1:306807-319505 GCF_000696795.3 Halyomorpha halys
AAAAATAAAGGATAAAAATATAAGCTGGTTAATTTTTCAGGGAATATACAAAAATGATTTTTTATATGTGTACTGTGTATTAATTGATATTATTAGTACGAATACTTACTACCCTTAAGTGGGGCTGATTTTATCATTTTCAATAAAAGTCTTTGCGATGAATAAATTAAGAAAAAAAATTCTCTGAATTCGGAAACAATCGAATTCTCATATTAAATGAATGCAATTCTTTAATGAGAAATTTATGTCTCAATCATCAGAGCAATTTTTTGTGAGGTAAGTAAAATAAACACGATGGTGAGTATATAAACAGGAAAATAAAAATGTTCAAAAGAGCAGAGAAAGGAAGACAATCAATGTCATTACTAAAGCGGCCCAGGAGATAAAAGAAAGCCGCACTGGGTTAATGTTTAGTAGGCGGGTAAAGACAAGGCGCGGCATTGGAGGTAAACACCCCTAATAAACCTCATTACCACCGCATTTTCCCTTATATTTCCTCCTGCGGTAATCTTGATGATATTTTGATGACACCCCCACTCCAGGGAGAGGCAGACCAGACGTCATTGACAACTGACTGATAACGGTGCCTTCTATAAACAGCTGGTTCATTAGTACTTCCTGGACTGGCTGGAATCCGTGCGGCCAAACTGGACAAGATGGATGGAGCGGGTCGGTGTAGGAAGCCACGCCCACGCTGGCGATATATCTTCCAGGCCAATTCATAAATCAGTTCTATTCAATTAAATTAGCCTTATATTTTTATGTATATGTAAAGGATAACGAGCTACCAGATGTCTCACTTCGATTGGATCCGAAATAGAAATGACAAATTTCTATAGAATGGTTGCGGCGTTGTTCGAGGGGCTACACCTTCCAATCTCACTAGTGATTTATTTATAGAACTACGTAATATAATTGTTAAAAACCTGATATAATAATATATAAAGAAAGAAGAAATAATATTTTATATATATATTGCTTCTTCTCTATGTCCATATAAATTCCTCATTTTCCAAACCTCACATCCCAAACAGATGATCTTGAATCATGAAATGGAAATTCAAACATGAAATCTGTTTAGAAGAGAATAACTTTTAACTATTCGTTTTAACGTAACTTAACCAGTATGTACTTCTTGATGTAAATGAGCTACTTATCCGAATGTACATTGTCATAACCGGGCTTAGAAGGTGCACCGGTGGGGACGCACTGGCTCTATAATTTACAACACCTATTCACAGATTAGGCATGATTACGTTGGTCTAGTAGGGGGGAAGTGATAAACCTACAAGATTAGGTTCGTCTGTCTGGCATCTAAGGTTTGAACTGCCAGACCCAGTTATCAGCTAAGGCAGGCTCTGTAAATTGCATATGTATATATTACTAAGGAATTAATTTTTTTTTAATAGTTAATGCAACCTATTACGTTTCCAACAGAACACTACACCATGATCTACATATCCCTTTTGTCCTTAACCACATACCAACTAAATTCTCAAAATTCCATATTGACCTTTCTAACCATACTAATCCTTTGGTTCCAACCTTCTATCTAGTTCTACCCACCCCTACAGCCCATCTAGAAGGTTGAAACGGCAGTGGCCAAGAGAGTTTTTGTAAAATAAAAATGGACAATTAGAGTTCTGGCAATGATCAGATTGGCTCACTACCAGTGATGCGGCAAGAGGCATGCTATTACAATTAATGCTATTAAAAGGGATCTTTTGAGTTCTGCTCTACCCCTCACATGTGGGGGATAGAGTGGGCTCAGGAATCCTCAGGTCGATTGTGTAAATATATATTTAGATAGTAACCTAGAGACTATATTATTTTATCATTATGTTATTTTATTTATTTTTTTTCATACCCATAGCTTGATTATGTTCATTATGTTTATCCCGCTGTTTAATATATATTTTAAGAGATGTATTTTTTTTCATTCATTTATTTATTTTTATTCTTATTTTATTTTATTTTAGTATGAATGTAATCATTCATCACTATTACCTATTGCCCATAACTGTGTGGCAGATTGTAAAATCAATTAATAAATAAAAAGTATTTAAAAAAAAAGAATTATTTTTTTTATAAGATTTTTTCAAGACTAGATAATGAATATATTTATCACTGTTGTCTTTAGGCAAAATATATGTTATGAATTTTTTTTAAATCTCCAGGGAACTAGTTCCAAAATAATTTTAACACCTATCTACCTATCTGTGTTATCTATAAACATACATCAATGCATACAGTAAAAATAATAGTATAAATATACATTTTTGATTAAAAAATGAGATGTCAAAGTAAATTAAAATTTGATAGAGCAAAGTAAGGTATGTGAGAATAAAGTAATTCGAGATCCAAAATCACGGTCGGTCAAATTTTCTGGAAGATAGAGAATATCCACAGAAAATATCTCAAATTAGATCAATTAAAACAGCTTGAACTTATCATAAATCTCCAGATCGGAGGAAGAAACATTAAAAAATGCTATTGAAGTATGAATCCCCGTTCATGCCGACTTGCCATTCATACGATGTCTCTAAAATGGAATATAAAGAAATAAAGACATGATGAAGAAGTAACAACCTGAAAAGGCACCTATTCGAATTATTTCAAGATATCAACTATGCTACACGGAGATAGTTAAAAACCATTACGATGATAGTTGATAATAAATGTAGCGGCAGTAAAATACTGTACTACTGTAACGATAAAAACCGGTACTTAACAGAAACTGTCCTACCACGATTACACCCTAAGTGACTGCCAGAGAGTAAAATCTTTGATAGTCCCTGTGACAGTATATACTAAATACCTTACACTCATAGGCACGCAGGCACACACAAATGGGCGAGCGAGCAAACACACACACTTGGTATACTTTGCAGCCACAACTAACCAGCGCAGGTTGCAAGTTGGTGCGTAGTAGTAGCCCATACAAATGTAAGTAAATCCAAATTTATTGCGGATGAAACAGCACAAGTAATAAAGCAGAATGAATTAATTTCTTACAATCAATAGTTATAAATTATTAATAATAAATTCATACTTGTTATTGTTTGTTTTTGTATTAAGCGTTTACTGCAAACAGAAATGGAAAGAACCTAAACGTTACCAACCTTTGGGTCCTTGGAAAACGTTGGAATTTATTCAGTTAGTCCAACACGGAATACAGTAAAAAGTTAAATTAATTCATTAAACGCAATGAAATTTGAAAAAATAAAATAAATAAACATTTCTAGGATAAAAATAAAATAATTGGGCAAAAATTATATGAAAATAGAAGAGAAAAGGGAGAGATGAAGGGATGATAGACAAGAGAAAGGGCATTGAGAAGAAGCGTATAGGATGATAGGACGTTGTACACATTTAATTAGATCATTAACGAAGAGGGATAATTGATCCTTCTAAGTTTTCCTTTAGAGGGAGCGCGGGCCGCCCTGGTAATTGCCAACCTCCCCCTCTCGCCCCCCCCCCCAACCCGAACCTCTAATTACGTCAGATCGCTCTGTCCCTATCTTTCCCAACCCCTAAAACCAGCATTATCCCCACTTTCTAGATCCCCCTACTTTAGAAGCGTTTCTTTTCTTCTTTTTTTTTACACTCTTTAAAATTGACCTACAGCCTTCAATCTGTGTTATTCAACATCAAAGGAATCCCACAAACACATTTTAAAATGCCCTATTCATTTAAAACACTAATTTGAGCTCTCTGTAAAAGGGAGAGATTGAAAACTGTGGAGTAGTGATAAAATATATCTAAATAATAAAAGGAGTCAGTGCGCCTTACTCTAATCGGTATTACCAGTTCTGTTTAGCCACTTTCAAGTATCCATTTCTAAGTTATATCAGTAAAAAAAATTAATTTAGGACTTATAACTGGGAAGTAAGGACCCGTGCCCATTGCTAAGTCATATTGTAGAAAATATAATGTACTTATAAACTTGGAGACATAAAAGAAAAAAATAATGGTTAAATAATGAAACATTTTGTTGAGACACTATGAGGAAAGAGGAAGGAAGAGGGAGATGCTAATTAAAGCCGGTTATAGGACAGAACTTCCCTCTAGGTTTAAGTAAAACGTCTTTACTTATGGAATTATAGTAAACGGAACTACCAAAAAAGTGCATGTTTTAGTAATATATACAAGAGGTTTAGGCTCAAACAAATAAATAAAATTTTAAAAATTGATTGTGGTTCAAGTTTAATAGCGGCAAAACGTGTACTTAGTAGAAACTTATTTTTTTATTTTAAGAGTAATGAGTTCAGTTGCAACAATAGATTTATTCTTGGTATAACTTTGGACTCAAATAGTAAGATATTACTAAATCACTTTTTCCTTTTAAAAAAGGGTTTTTTTCATCTCATATATTAAAGTAGCGAAAATGTTAAGGTATCAAAACATTTTCAACAAAACATTATCCTAAGTTCATGACAGAGGATCGGATGAAAATTGTATTCCATGGGTAGCAACGTTCCAGATTATTATTAATTTACAATCTTGAAAAGATGGAAAAGTGACTTAAAACATTTTGCCACCTGTCCACGGATTTGAACCTTATGAACTATTAAGCATCTTCCTTTGACATTTCACACTGTTTTTAAGATTCTGAAAAAAATGTTTTTAAAATTCCTTCTTATAATTAAAATACATTAAAAATAAGTGACATAATTAACGATTTTACATGCACCATACTACAACAGAAGCCTGATAGGATAAAACCAGCGCAGTCAATTAAGGCCAAAAACAATCCGTTGTCACAATAAATTACAGAAATGATAATTTTGTATTTCTGTAAAACTAGATACTGGTACCAACACGTAGGATTCCAAAATACTTCACAAAAATCGAATAAATGGGTGGATCACGAATTTTTATTAATACACAATAATGAATTTTGTAATTGATATTTACCTTAAATATTCCTATTTGTTATCTGTTGGCGATAAAATCCAGTGTTACCGAGGTTGTTTTTTATAATTGATTCTTTCATTTAAAAACCAGGATTCTAAATCAAGTTTTGAATAGTTTAAAAATAATTTTTAAAAAATATGTCAACGAAATTAAGTAGAATGATAAATCAAGATTTCCAGGCCCAAAAGAAATAAATATAAGCCCCGTCGACAAAACAGATGCTAAGAAATAAGTGCTAAGTGCGACGAAACAAATCATCGGGAATTATTCGCCAAGAAAAAGAAGAGGACGCTAGATCTCTATCGATGAGAGCAGCCTACTATTATTGGTTCCTCTACAGATATAGTAATTACAGGGGGGCGACGCCGTAGCCTCGGGCCGTCAACGCACTCTGGTTTCGAAAGCGACCCGCTGTTCTATTTCCAAATCCTAGAGGCTGGAAGGAGAACTATGTAGGAGACTAACTCGAGTTTTAAGACATGGATACATATTTTATGGTGTTAGATATAAATTTATTTAATATATTAATATTGGAAGAAGATAGTTAGTAAACAACAATATTTACAATAAATAGTTTTCTTTTACTATTTTGATACCTTTATTGACACCTGGGCTATCTTCTAACAATATTATATTAAATATAGATATAAATGGATATTCTCAATAATTGTTGACAAACATAATAGTACCAGAACCCAAGAGTAGAAAAAATTCAGTTATTTCACACCCCCTAATTTTTAATTACTTAAATTAAAACTATGTATAATGACTAGTCAAAATTTAAGAGTCTACTAAGTATAGTTAGGGGGAATAAAAATGGCAGCGGTTTCAAAACAAAAATATTCGAAGCTCCATATCGTTAAGACTACCAACAGCACTAGAAAACTTAACAGAACATCATTTAAAGTAGAATAAATGTACTAAGATATGAGCCCTATTATAATAATTTACGTTCAATAGTTCTCGAGTTACAGTTATTTTAAAAGCAACATAGTCGTAGTTTGGAGTTTAGTTATTGTGGGAAATTAATATCACAGAAACTATGAGACGTACAGATATCTATTAGCACACAAATTAAAGCTAATTTAATGTGCCGTAAAGTCGTTTCTAACGTTTATGTTTGTATGAGTAGTATTTTTCATGATATTTGCTAAATTAAATTGATTTCTACTTGATCTGACAAAATTTCATATGGAAAATTCGAATTCATATGCATAAATCATAAAAACTACAACCCCTACGGAGATAAATGTTATCGCCTACTTCACAGTACGTTCAACTAGCTTGATTTTTAGTGCTGGCAGATGTCTACGTCTGTGCGTCTTATGGTTCCTACTATGTATATTTGTTCATAAGCCGAAGGTTTTATCCGAACAACAAGAAATCATCATCCTGTTAATTTGTTTTGAAAAATATCATGAAAACTACTACTTCTACGATGATAAATGTCATTAACTACATGAAACTATAACTTATAGCACATGAAACTAGCTTTACTTTGATTGCTAAAAGACGTATGCAGATCTCATGGTTCCTGATATAAAGGTATTCCACAATAAATTCACTACTGATTTCACAGTACATATTTCATGAAAAGTTGCTTTTAAAAAAACTGCATCTCAGAAACTATTGAACGTTAAAACTAGGGCTCATATTTTAGAAAATTTCCTATACTTTAAATTATGTTCTATTAGGTTTACTAGTGTTGTAGGTAGTTTCAAAGATATGAGCTCTGAATAAAAAATTAATTTAACAGCCACCATTTTGTATCCCCCTGTTCATACTTGGCAGACTAATTTATTTTGACTAGTAATTATACGTCGTTTTCACTACAGCAATCAAAAATTGAGGTGAAATAACCAACTTTATTTACATCGGGCTAAAAGGCATACAACTAGAACAGGCCCCTTCTCATTGTTATTGTATGCCTCGTTTCAATATAAAGTATTACTTATTGATTCCATATAATATAATTTTAGCCTCCAGGTTTTTTTTCCCAGAATTTTTTATCGAACTTTCTCCAAAAATGTTGAGGATTTTAGGAATATTTGTTATATCCCCTCCCTCAATATATTTGGGAACCTCTATTTTGTCGCTGGAAATTCAATTATTAAGAAATATATAAAATTTACAACATCAACATATTTAAAAATATTAAAACTAACTTAGCATATTGAGGAGACTAGCATTAAAAATTTGTGTGCTTCTCTGTTAAAAATTTCTTTTCTGTTTCCCAAACAAAATGAAGGGGAAATACGACATTGATGACGGATATCTATCGACAAATTTTTAATCACTTTCTCATTCTTATAGCTAATCTTTAGATGCTGCAACATTTTTGCCGAACTATGGCCAAAAGGAACTGTTAGTTGTTGGGCTCAAATCACCGGGCGTTTGGACAAGCGCTTACCACACGTTTGTGCTGAGTTACTATTGTTTTAGAACTGTTAAAAACAATACAAATACATCATATATCTATATAAACAATTGTGCTCTCCATGTTTTAATTAATTAATTAATTTTTCCGAAATTCCGAAATTTAAGATTATATATTTTAAACTTCTATCAATTAGGTGCGAATACATTCTTTCAAATCCAAATGTGTCTAGTTAATTAACAAATATCTGATAAACATACTATAATAAAAGTTGAATGTAAAGTTTATCTAGTACCTTTTCTATGTTCATCAACTACTAACTTTTCTCCTTGTCTTTATTTTGTTAAGTTTCAATCGCCCAAATTTACTTCAAATTTTTATATTTCTTCCATATTATTGTATGTATGTTACTTTGGAATCAACTCTTCAATTTAAAAAACGACACAATCAGATCAGAATCTAAGTGGTATTATTGTTTATTTAAAAACAAGATACGGGAGTTTCGGTTTTTCCTGGGAACAATTTATAATTTTCTAAATAATGGTATATATACTTCTTTTTTGTGACATAAATACATCAGTTAATATATCTTTGTATTGGTTGAGCAGTATTTGGGATAGACTGGCCGGTACTGCGCTGGGTAGGGTATGCGCCCTTGGGTTGCGCGTGTGCCGGTCTAAGTTGATAATTGCGGGTTAGAAAAGTGTTCCCATCACGACCCTACTCCGAAGTCAGGTACCTTGCCCTACCCACAAACTCTATTAATACTCTCCCGATTGACCATATCCAACGCTAATGTTACTTTTTTTTTGTATTTGTTTGGTATTGTTTAGGACCAACCTCAATTATCACCTGTGGGAACGATATTGTCTCAATTTCTGATTGAAGTAACATAAAAAATGGACGCAGATAACCCTTCTCGCTATACCGGAGAATCGGGCGTTGAACCCAACAGACAACACATATAAATAGTATTTAAAGAAAAAGTATTTGTTTTAGTATGAGGAAACCAGTAATAGTTAAAGTATAGTATTAAGAATAAAGTAATTATCATTTCCACCCTATTCCTGGCCATTTCTGAGATAGGGAGGGGTTATCCGATGATTACCACCCTGTTTTAACAAGAACGGGAAGGTTGAGATTTCTTTCCGTGAGGACACCACGAAATAATAGTCAACCCATCCAGGCCAGAAACAAATTTTAACCTGGACTGCGCCGCTGCAGTTTCCAACTTGCTAAGGTGACGCCTAAACACGCTCGCCTGTAACGGATTCTTATTCTGTATAATAGGTATATAATAATGTAGCAAATAATGTATATCCTCACCTATAGAAGTCGATATTCAAAAATAAATTTTAAAAAAGTTAGAGTGAAAAACCGCCATATACAAAGCCCGATTTGTAGTCAAGGATATCGTATTAGTATAGGATATTAGTAACATAAACGTTGTTTATAATTCTAAAAATAAAAAATGTTACTAAAAATTGCAAACACACTACTAGATCAGATAAAATTATTGCAATTGCAAACACACTACCACATCAGGTAAAATTATTTCAAATGTAAACACACTACCAGATCAGGTAAAATTATTACAAATGCAAACACACTACCACATCAGGTAAAATTATTCCAAATGCAAACACACTACCACATCAGGTAAAATTATTCTAAATGCAAACACACTACCACATCAGGTAAAATTATTCTAAATGCAAACACACTACCACATCAGGTAAAATTATTCCAATTGTAAACACACTACCACATCAGGTAAAATTATTCCAATTGCATACACACTACCACATCTGGTAAAATTATTCCAATTACAATATATTTCATCATTGCCTATTGTTTTCACTTAAATACTATTAAGGTACTATAAAGGTATTGCATTGCATATAGTAACTTGTGTTACATATTTAAATATATTTAATACTTATAGTTTTATATTTCCATTTTTTACTCATTGAAAAAGGTTATTCTCTTAAAATAGGATGACACTAAATTCAATATAACAATGGAATATCATTCTACATTCGATTCAATATCATCTCAACACTCACTGACCACTGTATTTAAAACTGTTTTGCACTAAGTACTGTTTTTCTTGTATTATTTGAGGGTTTGGTGTAATGATTGTTAAATAATTTATATTTGTTCCATATCTTGATAAATTCAAGTGGTTCATCATTCGTTTTATGAAAAATTAAGAGTTTTGTCGTATTGACAAATGAAAAAAATTACAAATAATATATAATGCTTTTATTTATATTGATGCCTATTTATTTATTAAATTAAAGACTAAAATTTATTTATTTACTTAATTGTTTATCTGTTTGTTAAATTATTCTCGAAGACCCAAAGGTTTTGCTTTATCTTGTAATAAATTTCTAAGAGAAAAAGCGTCCATTTATACCTGTTGCGAAATAACATTTGTAACAATTGAAGGCGTAAAAAAGTAGCAGGATTTATGTCGTACTCGTAAGTAAGTGAAACAGTTATCGGCAGTTATGTACCAGTATTGACAGGTCAAAATTTGTTTTTAAGGATTAAGAGTTTGTTACACCAACCGTTTCAAAATTGGTGCCAGTTATAAGCTGAGGATTAAGCTTATAACCACCACCAATTTTGAAACAGTTGTTGGCACCAATGTACTTTAAAACAAAGGTTCACCTGTCAAGGACTTTTGCACTTACCCAACCTGCTTTAAACATTTCGTTTAACCAATTAAATTTATAAAGAGGTTTAAATAATTATAATCGCATGACAAGCAAATAGTTTTACTATTTAAAAAAATAAAGCTTGTCAATTTTAAAAACCAAACCTTACAGTCGTAAAACAAGCACCAAAATATTAAGGGAAGGGGTAACATTTAAGCTTAGGCATTCCAGGACCGTTTGGCAGACACGAGAGGCGGGAAACCCATTAAGGCGATGGTTTGGATTGAATACAATAATCTGTTAATTGCACTAATATTAATTATTTACTAATCCAATAAGCAGCGGGTTTATACACCATCACGGCTGTGTCTTGGTTAATAACATTAGCGTCAAACCATTGCTCCTATCTTCAGCCTCGCCTAAATCCCTCATAAGTTGTAATTTATATCATTAACATTAACTAAAGAAAAACATGAACTAATTAATTGAAAAATTAGCGTCGATTTAGCTTCATTAGCTACAAAGGGAAATTTCATTCAGATAAACCAACAGCTTTCTGAATAGTATAGGTGCATTATATCAAATTGCAGCTAGAAACTCGTTACAATAATTCTTATTTAGACACAATTTAATTAGTTTAAACAGTAAGAAGTAATTTAATTTATAACAGATTATAATAATTCTTATTTAGACATAATTTAATTAATTTAAACAGTAAGAAGTAAATTAATTTATAACAGACATCCCCATAAAATTGTTACCTCTAAATTTTACGGTATTTTATGTTTATGAATATTTCCAATTAAAGATGAACTTTTTGTTAGTACTTAATAATATGAAGGATGAAATACATAATACATGATATATAGATATTTGTAAAGGATAACTATTATTATTTTTTAATTAAATAGTTTATTGAATAATAAATTATAAAATAGTGCACACTAGTATTAATATAATTTCAAACACCTTTTATATTCATAAAGTTGCTGAATAACACTTTAAGTTCTTGTCTGATATTTTAATTATTAAAATTAAAATTTAGTACTATTAATTTTACAATACTGAGTTATCTCTTCAGACGCTCAGGAAATTTCTTTAAATAAATAAAACTTAATTCTTGAGAAATTAATTATTTATTCATGCTCACACTGTTACAATTATTTATATTATATTATTATATTTTATGTCACTATTATGTGAAACAGTAATCAGTTATAGTACTAAGTATATTCATTAGAAAATAAATAAATTAGAATATATAAAAAAACTTTTTGGTAAATGTATATTTATTTAATAATTATTGGCAATATTACTTCGATATAATTTTAATTTACGATCAAGATGTCCAAATTTTCGGCTAATCATTAGGAATAATCTTATTTTGATTTATATTTATCAAAATTGAAAAATAAAATTGGTTTTCTCAAAAAAAGTATTTAAATTTTGACAAATCTACAACGAAATAAAATTATTCCTAATGATAGTGAGATCGGACATTTTGAATGTGAATTAAAATCATGGTAAAATAATCTTGTATTGTAAAATAATTATTAAATAAATTAGAATAATGAAACTAATATACATCTTTCGCAATATAAGCCGAATTATTAATAATTAGGAAAATATGTTGGAAGTTGTCTTATAATTACAGCTTTTTTAATGCCCTCTGAACTTAATTAATGAATCAAAAAGCTAATTTACTTTGAGACGGAATAATCATATCTATAACGCCTTGATCTTAATTGAAAAATCGTGAAAACAATTTCGTGCTCATGTTTCTTTTTTATTTATAATACTATTAAACATCTGAGTCCTACAGCGCCTATGCAATGAATTTGCTAAATTGATCAAAGTATTAAGCCCAACTTTGTATAATTACAGGGCATATTAGGCGTTGGGCCTAAATTAAATTTCAGTGTACAAAGTAGCAGGACCTCTTGAGATCTTAATTTTAAATAACGGTAACATTAATTTTCTTCAATTATAGAGAATGTTAAACCATTTCTTTTCATTATACTATGTTCAAAGAAATCACTTTATTAATAATGGTTTAAATACATATCAAATAATAATTATGAACATTATATATATACTCAATAATTAAATACATTCCTTTACAAATTAACTTTTTCATATTATATAAAAATACAAATAACATAAACTGTATTTTTAAACAAATTTTCAATTAATAATTAGTTATAGAATGAGAAAGGACAGTTTCAAAAATTCAAAAGCTTGTTATCGATAAAATTCTTTAAAAAAAAGTATTAATCTGCATTTAAAAAAAAGCCGAAACGTCAACGTGTTTTGTTGACGTTTCGGCTAATATATTTTTTTTTCTATTTTTTAAACTACATAATGTGTGAACTGATATAACTTGTGTTCAGAAAATGGCCAAAAATCGAAAGGCAGACATATCAATACAGTTTTTATAATTTAATTAATAAAATTTATTACTAAAACATTTTGAGGATTTTTAGCCCTAATTTTGAATTTTTTTATTGGTTACCTGACGCACTATAAAATATTATTTTATTTTTTTCCTGTCCAAAAAAGATTTATTTAATTTATATATCTATCACTATAAAAACAACGAGTACAAGTCAAGTTTTACTAATTTTAATCTTGTTAACTATCTGGTTCATACTAAACAAATAATAAGAAACACAAATTATACCGAAAATTTTCATGCTGAACTATTTGGAAAAAAATTCTTCTAATCATTACCAGTTTTTTAA
>NW_027104806.1:319555-330939 GCF_000696795.3 Halyomorpha halys
ATCTGTAAATAAAGAATAATAAAATATACAGTGTTTAGACTCACGCCTCTATCCTAAACGGACTAAATTTTTTGCTGAATTTTCTCTAATATCGGTATAGTAAGATCATTGTAGACAATATAATTATCTAGACTAAGACATATGGGCACCTAGAATATATCAGATGTATAGTTATAAAATAATTCTACAAACTGGTAGAAAAGTGAATTTATATCCACGGTAAGCTGCTAAAATACCTTAAAAACATGGTTATACAATTAAATGTTCAAAATTCCCGTATCTTTTCTAGTAATGATCCGATTTCGATAATTCGCAAAACGTTTCAAATAAGCGGATGGCGATGACGAGTTCCGAAGATCATCGTCAGGTGAATTTCGTGCCAAATTTCATAAAAATCGGTCCACCAGTTTTGAAGAAAAGACATATTTTCCAGGTCGATAACAAAGTTAGGCAAAATCTAGAAAATATGCCTAATACTGTTTGCAATAATTATAAATTTTGCCTGTTGTATAATAAATAGTGAATTATTTAATATGATAGTACTGTTGTTGGGAATGTCAATTCAGTTTAATCAATAATTAAATTTACCAAGTCGAGTCGAGACAATAAATTTTATTTCATTTTTTAACAAACAAATGATGATTGTAGTTAAGGGTACGCTTGGAAAGGCGTAACGGAAGACACGACTGACAAAGAGCTGAAAGACGAGGCTGATGGGAGCTATGAAATAAGTAAATATTAATTATACAAGACAGAGTTTGGTACAAGTTTAATATGAGCTTAATAAGCAGTCAAGCAAAGTAATAACATATTTCATAGGGGCTGGATAGGACTCTGTAAATGACACCCCTTTTCTAATTTCGCCGAGAACAAACACCCCCACCCTCTCCCTTCCCCACCCCTCACGGCCACTATATTTCATTTTAATAAAAGTTTTAAAATTAATTAGTCCCCCTGAGGAGGGGAGGGGGTAGAATTAATTACAGTGGCTCCCGCTAGGTGTCCCATGCTCTAATTAGTTTCCACACAATATTAGGGTCCTCAAGATTCTTCACACATTGTCAAGCCGCTTTTTCAGGTCTTTTTTTTTTCTTTTCTCGGTTTTATTTTCTTACAACCACCTTTTCAAAACAAAAGTATACAATAAGTATAACCACTATATAAAAATTTGTACTATTCTTAGATTAATCTTAACGAAATTTACAAATATATTCAGCATATAAATATTCCACTTTTGTGAAAGTTTCTGCACTTGTCGCCCTGAAGAAGGACTGAAATTCATTAGGACCCAATATAATAAACAATTCTCTTCATAAAATACTCAAATTCATTAATCCAAAAAATACCATCAGGTGTAAAACAATTTTATTTTTTATAATTACACATAGGTTGTTTGGAAAGATTCTTTTACATTTCACCATATATTTAATTTAAATAACACTATATTTCGGACAAACTTTATTTTCAAGTTTTATTTCTAAAATAATAATTATAATAATGATCAACTTTTTATTCCGCGATAAGTCCCTTTAGAATAACATTACAAGGAATTATTGAGGGGAGTGCCTTGGATACAAGGAAATTTTTACATATGGATTCAACACGTACTTAAAATAAAACAAAATTATAATATATCTAAATTATGTAGCTTCTATTATTATTAGAAATAGGTGAGGATGATTAAATATGTTAAAGAACGGGAGATGTGATTTTTTCATGATCATGCTCAAACTCAATTAAAAGTACCCATATTATAGAGGGTGGGTATGCCCACACGATTGACTCACGGCTAAAATGACAGAATAAATAATCATAAGCTACAGACGGATTCGAACCCGAGGGGTTCGGGAGTTAGTACACAGCGCCTAACTCACTCAATCGAACACCCCATTACTTATTTTCCTATAAGTATTTAGAAATTTGATTAGAATTGAGAAACGTATATTTACAATATTTTAGAAACTGGAAAGTGATTAAAAAATAGAAAGTGAATTGGAGCGATGAAAGAAGGAAGGTAGGTAATGCGTACGGAACATATAATAAAGGAAACATATTGTCAAGCAATTTTGCTGCATTACTATCTAAGTAAAAACGTTTTGTCTTTAGAATTGATAATTTTCCTCACGTTTAACGTTTTGGACATCAAGGAGCAGACTGAAATCCGTATCGGAGTTAACAACTACTACTGTTAATTTCGACTTACGTTGGTTCATAGATAATCGCCTGAATGAACTTGAAATGAAACTATATTCTCCTATATGATCCATCAACTATATTTTCCTATTTTACCTAATATTGTCTGCTACTCCCGATATCATTTGTATGTCGACGACTTACAAGTATAAATATCCTTTTACACATCCGACATGCTCGAGACATCCAATAAGCTCTAAAAAGAAATTCATAGTATCCACCACTAGGCATCGGATAATAAGTTTAGTCTAAATCAAAACCTTTCCTAACTATCCATCTCTATACTTCAACAACATACCTATTCAGTTTCAAAACACCATAAAAAAACCAAGGAGTTGCCTTCGATTAAGACCTAACATGGTATACCAATATTTTCCTAATGACCCGAAAAACTATATAAAAACCTAAATACTCCTCAAATAGTTCTTACGATTTTTTGATTCATTTGCCTGAAGTACCCGTTATGTTTTTCAGTAAATTATCGTCATATTTTTCTAGTTAAACTGAGTGTCATTTTCATTGAGTTAATGTAATCTGCATCATAAAAGTTCCTTGTATATCTCTAAAATCAGTATTCTTGGTAATTCACATGTCTTCTTCGGTATCTGATGTAATTCCGTAGTAATGAGCCATTAGACGAATTATAAAGAAGAATGTTCAAGGCTTCCGATGTGGGACGAAACTTTTTTCGTTGAATCACATAGATGAATCATCGGTTAAACCACACTTTAATCCCGCTAAAGGTAATAATCGGCTTTTTCTTGTCATACTAGTCCTGCATGAGGATTCCATGTGAGCCACTTGTCAAGATACAAGATAACGGACCTGTTCTAATTAGTACATGCTAAAGGTTAGGGCAGCAATCTTAATCCTCCAATCCCGACATTCCTTAAGTGTTGTAATTATAATTGGAGGTTAAAGATGGATCGTTGTAGATAAAGGGATAATATTAAGTCAAAATGTGTTAAAATGCTATTTAGTGCAGTTAAGAATATAAAGTTTGATCTTCTTAGTTTGGTTAATGATCTATCACACCTGCATGAATATCCTTGGTACTCCAGTTGTACTAAATAAACAGAAAGAACGTCAATAAAATAATAAGTGATTTTGACCAATGAGGATATTTTGTGAACTTGCATGTGTTATATATGTGCTCATGTTCAAAACACAAAAACATTCTCCGATGGTCGGTCAAAAAGAACATCAAAATAGTAAAACATAATATTATTTGTTAAAAAATAAATGAAAGAACGTAATAGTAATAACTGGAGTAGTAATGATTTACAATTATGAAGTTTACCACTGAAGTAATAACAAAAAAAAACAGTAACAAATATAGTGAATCTGAAAAATATGAGATGATTGTGGGTTCGGTCATTGAACACAGTAAAACTTTTCAATAAGTGACAACGTTTCGACCAGATTTTCAGGCCTTCATTAGGACTAAGAACAAAACAAGATGACAACTATAATGATTAAAAGGAAATAAAGAATTACTGGACACATAAGATGACAGATAAGATGGTACATACGTTGTATTTGAGTTAATTTATAGTGCCATATTGCATAAATATTGAAACTGGTAATTTTAAAATAAAGAATGAAAGAAGAAAATTTTATTTTAAAGTTTATTTTCATCTTTATTAAATATTAATAAAGATAAAAATAAACTAAGTAAAAATATGCACTAATTGAAAATTATTTAAAATTAAAGAAATGAAAAAAAAATTATATGTGAGTTGTCTTTATACTTTAGTTCATACAAAAAACAAAGACAACTATAAACTAAACTAACTACAATAATAAATAAGATCTAAGTGAAACTAAATATTAAAAATAAGAAGTTGATAAATAAACAGAAGCTTTGTAAAAAAAAATCAGTCAAAACAAGTTGAGGAGGAAATAGTCTAAAGGCTCCAACTTTTTAAGGGACACTTTGTCAAGAATGGTAATAATGTACGGAGTTGTAAAAAAAAAATTGGATAAAAAATTAGGGTGTGGTAATGAATTAAGTATTTGTAAATAAGTTAAGGAAAGGTTTTGTTTATTGGTTTTGACATTGACGGGCGAAGTGTCTAATTGGATATAGACGCTTTCGGAGATGAGTCTTTTGTCATGAATTCAGGGTGTTATGAGTATAGAGGTATTGTTAAAATCGAAAGAGTGATTTAAGGATGAGAAGTGTTTAGAAAGTTTTGAAGCAGAAAGGATACGGGAGAAAATAGAATACTTATGTTGCGTGATGCGATCTTTAAACATGTTTTTGGTTTTTTCAATAAAAAAGGAATTACAATTTGGAGTGGAACCATTAAAACAAATTTATTCCATTCTTTCTTACCCATCCAGTTCCAATATAATTAAAACAGTTTTTCCTTATTATGACTAATCTTTAAGATTTCATAAAAAAACTACTAATTTTGTAAAAATGTATTCTTTAAATTAGTATCACTCTGTAAATATTTTTTTAAGTTGTTAAAACCACAATTTCATTTATTTTATTTGTTAAAAAGTTTCTTTATTTTTATTTGTAATTTTTTATTATGTATCAATCAGTTTGTTCTTTAACTTATTACTCTGGCTCTAAAGCCCATTTACTATTCCTATCGTATTATTCTAAAAGGAAATATCCTAAAATAAACATAGAATTAATTATTATTATTATTTCCATGTGTTCATATACTTTATCTATCGTCCAACAACAGTTCAATTAGCCTTGTTTAAAAGCTTATTTGTGCATCACCAATCCAAATGATAATTTAATTTATTTCCATCATAAAAACATTAAACAATCGTAAATGAACACTTAATTATTCGAATTAGAAACTAATAAACCCAGACATAAATAGGGCCTTACATTTCGTGGTGTCCCGAAAAACATTAATGCCTGTCATTCATTACAGGCCGCCATTACTCTAGATGAAGTGTAAAAATCGTAAATGGAATAGATTAAAGTACGGTGATTGTTGTTAAAGACACTAAAAGTCTAGATCCTGAAGTTAAAAAAGTAAGATAGATTACGTAGAGCAGGTAACAAACGACAAAGTACTGAACAACATACTTCCACATTCTATCTACAAGCAAAAATATTATGATCAACAATGCCACTAAAGCACTAGAACTGGAAAGATTAAAATAGAGGCTGTGCCATTTTATGCTGCAGTATATTAGCTAAGCTTATACTGCCACGGTCTATCCCAAGCAATGACGGTGCATTCTAAAATATCCTAGCGTTCCTTGCAGTGTCCATAAACCCGACAACTTGTCCGTTTGACCTTACGAAGAAAAAAAAAGTTACGGTATAATGACGGATTGTTTGAGAGGCCTAGAGGTGTATTAAGGGAAAAAAAGCCGAAATTGCCGGTGCGAGGAGAGCTATAGGATAATGCTGGCAAAGAGCGTGGTGTTGGTATGTAGATTACAGGTTAGGTCGGGTCCCTCTTCAATTACTAGCGGCCTAGAGAGCCAATGCCTCAGGGAAAGCTGTAAATATAAAATACATCCTTCCTTGCTGTCTGCCGCTCAAGATTTTGTGCAATAAAATCGCCATCGTAGTTACCAAATGCGATACGAATTACAGACAGTCGTTTGTAGCGTTGTAGATTGGTACGTAAATTATTCTCGTAGTTCCTATGAAAAGCCAATCAATTTGCAATATACAGTATGGGACGGCTGCTTTTTCCTTGCGGCTAATACTTTTTAGAAAGGATGTTTATAAACAGTACTTTGCTCCATATTCTTCTTTCTACTAGGCATTCGGATTATTTATGACTCATATTTAAGAAATCTGTCATTAATAACTGTAAATTGCAACCAATTTTCTATAAAGCTTCACGAATGATTTGCTGATCTATTGAAATAGCGTAGCAAGCACAAGCCAAGGTTGTGTAAATTTAAATAGAGGCTCATTTTTCGATTATAGTTTATACTTGAAATGTTTTGATATATTGTACTTTCATGTTTTTGAGGATGCTGAATACGAATCTTACATATATGGTTATATCACTTATTTAGTTTAGTAAAATTATGAATGAGCACTCTAAGTAGAAAGCTATCTGTAATATGAAATATGTATTAGATATATAATGTTCAGATTTTATGGCAAGCATTAATATTTTCCTTTTCCTAACATTTTCAGAATTGTCCTTTGTTTAATTCAAACCAAATATAGTACAAAGATACTGTGAAAACTCTTAATTCAGGAAAAAAATTGGATACTACTGTTTTATGATGGTATATTTTACATAAATCAACCAAAAAATATATAAAAAGAAAAAATAGAGGTATATAATCTACATTGTGTATGGTTGAATTATTATGATATTACTGTAATAGACACTTGGTATTATTTGGTAACTATCATAAAAACAATAAATACCAAAAACCTCATGCAGTAATAAAACTACTCATTATGAGACAAATTTAATTCAGACAGTCCTGCAAAGTTGGGCGAAACGTTGGCTTTTAATAAATTTTTATATTACTATCTGAGTTCTTTTGATCGAAATCCGGACCATCTTATATTCATATGCTACAAATGGTCAATTAACGAGTTTCCAATCCCTTATTATTTTTACAAAGGTATTTATAAAAATGATATTGTATGATAGTGTATACATCTACTCTGAAAGGAGAAAAATCCTTTTGATTAAGGGAAAATTATTGTCATTTATTGACCCAAAATTATACATTTTAGTAGCATTTTTGATTAAAGATCCCTTAAATCTTGAATCGAGATAAATCCAATACTATAAAACTTCCTCAACCAAAAGCAATTGAGTTTAGTAGTAAAAAGAAGATGTAAATAATTAATATGATAAGAGCTTTTCAAAATTAAAATAATTAAAAATATATGCGTCTTTTTTTTATGACTCTTGAAAATGCTATAAAGATTTCGCTGCAATGGGAATAAGAGGAATTTAATAAACAACAGGCGTAAACCATACATTACGTAATGAGGAAGATGAAGTCTGCAATGAATCAAAAAAATTCCATTAGCATCTTAAATGTTATTGCATTTATTATAATGCTATAAAAAGTTACTGAAGTCACTGCTGTGGAATCTTCTAAAATGAGTCATGAAAATATACTGTAAAAAAAATAAAATGTGAAACAAAGCATACGGTGAGATTTATCAAAATACAGACCAAAAAATTCCAACATCGATAAACAAACAATGTAGAATTGAAAAACAAAATAGATTCGTAATAATCATTTTTCTAAATCAAAATTAACGAACGTGTTATCACATTCAATACAATTAAGGTTATTTTGTTATCAAATAAGGATTTTTATCAGAACTGTCCTTTAGCCTTTTTACAATATTATTATAAAAAAAATATGGTTCGATTAATTTTTTTACATATTCTTGGAAGAATTATGAAAAATCAAAATCTAAGAAGCAAGCAAATAAATATGCTGTTGAAAGAAAATTAGATCGCCGGTTATATTAACTTTTTTCAAACAACACAAACCTAAATTAAAGCTACACATTTTTAGTTAGTTATAAAACAGCTTGAGAAGAGTGCGGTTTGTTTCCCTAATTTTACTATCAAATACAAACATAAAACTAGGAAGCGGTTCAGGTTTCCTTTTTGTACAAACAATTACAGAATAGAAAAGTCACGACAATGTTCTTCTGACTAAAATATATGAAATAAAAATAATTAAATAATTATTCACATGAATATGAAAAAAATATAAGAATATTGGTGTTTGTTTACTAAGGCTTCAGAAACTACAAGTGTCTGTCGGAGGGTGGGGAAATTAATAGTAAATCAAAGCTTTGCATTCAATATAATTTAAGCAAATTTATATGTAATAACGATTTTTTTTTTTAAACAAAAAATTATTTTTCAATGAAACTGAATTTATATGAGGAGGGTTGAGCAAAAAGTAATTTTAATTGTCAATTGTAGGCGCTTTGTAGGATTCTGATATTGAAACTTCTAGTTAGAATATATACATTGTAATTGTAATAGTAGTCTTCAATTAAAATTACTATTTGAGATATATTATTAACAATTACAATAACATTTTGTATTTTTAATTATTTTTTGCACACTACTGACCTCTAGTAACCTTTTTTGACAAAGGAATTTGTATTTACTAGATCACTTCAGTTTGCTAAAGTTAAGACGTTAATAATCTACATACACCTATAAACTATAACAAAGAGAGTGCAGTGATAAGAGAATCCTACATTGAGTAAAAAGTGAGCTTGGAGAGGTGGAAATCGGCATTGGAACAGTTTAATTAGCTTGGGGTACCTGGGCAGTTGGGAGGGAATGTGAGAAATATCTTTGAGGGCAGTTCTCAGGGATTCTTCCACTATGCCTCAGTCCTTTATAACTGGATCCTATCGAAGACTGTAAATTTTAGAAATTTATGTTTTCAGCCATCAACGACCTGTTATATGTCCTCTATTCTTTTTCTTCAACATCACGATGTTTCTGCATGTCTACGATGGACGGGAATGTTGAAAATAGTACAAAATATAATTTTGCAACATTGGCGTGTAGACTGGAACTGATGACTAAATATTTTACTATTTATTTCTCGCATAAAGGTTTGTCCAAGGAAAAAACAAGCAATAACAGTAAGCTGAATTAGAAGAATTACAGTAAAAAATAAAAAATAGTATTTTGGAATTTTTAATACTTGTTTAAAAATGACAGATATTTAAATATGACATTTGCCTTAAATGGTGGAATATTTATAAAAAAATCAAAAGATTTACTAATATTGTTAATATGTAAAAATTATATAGTTAATTATAATGATCTGAATAATGGGCAAACTCCTCTAAACGCTTCAATATTAAAATAAATTAAAGAATTAATTATCAATTAGAATAAATGAGGGATAGTATTCTGCCATCATTAAACCCAACAGAATGCACTAAAATAGAAACAACAGCAAATTGTCTTATTGAGAAGTGTGTGACGGAAATAAAAATAAAATTAACAATCCGCAGACATCTCTTGAGATTAAAAATAAAGTAAAACAAAAGTTATTAAAATTTGTTTCCACATTAGTTAAAAAATATAATAAAAAAAACAAATTTTCCCATCATAAGAATAAAGCAATATATAACATTATTATATTTTTTAAAAGTAATATATGTTTTTAATATATCAATTTTAAGTGTAATCTTCTTTAATATATTGTAGATAAAAAGCCTCAAGAAAAAGTTAAAAGGGTCAAAACGTCACCAAAATATCTAGAATATATATAAGTATAAAACAGATTCATTCCAAAATAATGTTAAATAAAATTAACAATCCAATTGATAATTAATAATTTAAAAATAAATCCCACTAAAAAAAAGATATCAAAATAATAAAGTTATTCGTAATAAATTAAAGAAGAAATAAAAGGGTAATTTATGCCAGAAAAAAAAAATAATAATTGTATATATATCCTTTAAAATTTTTAAGTAAAAGCTTGAAATTTATAATTAAATAATTTACAGTTGATAATGAATGACATTCGTTCACGACAAATAAATGTTGGTTTTAAATGATGGAAAGTAAAACTTTTCGATTATCTGGAAACAAAGTTTTACATCACGATATGTTTATTTCTTAACTACTAATAATTGGGGAATATTTAAACTTTGGAGTTTCTAAACTGGTTATACCACTAAATACTTTTGCTTAATATCTCATAAATTTCCGTTAACTTCTGGTCAAATTTTACATGGATACGATTTAAGCAGTAAACGGAGTGGATAGTACCAACTCCAATTTATTTCCAAAGGCACCATAATTTATATCATCATAATAAATTATTAACTAGCCCTGCAAACATTTATTATATATCTGGATTAAATGAGGAAAAATGTGTTTATTTTATCAGGCAATTAAAATATGTATTTATCCACAAAAATTTAATTCAAAATATTTTCAGGCCCTGGACATTACATCCGCCAATTCCAGACACACTTAACCCGGGATAGTAAGGGATTTTTTTTTGGAATTAATAAGGAAATGAGATAGAATGAAAAAAATTTTCTGCAAGTTACATTCCTTCTTAAGGGGAAAATTACAATCTCCAACAATCATCCTACAAAAAAGCAAATTCAGGTCAAAAGAGACACAATGCAAAACAGGCAGTTAATTTCTCGAGAATGTACACTAATGCGTATAAATGCAATACGGAGAGGAATCCGAAACCTTGTCTACTGGCATCCTGGTAATATATGATAGACAAAATATTTTAATAAATATCAATATGCAAGATTATATCTTAAACCTAACAGTACTGTGACCTTAGTACCGTTATAAAGTCGGAATTCCCATTTAAATTGTGTCTTGAGAGAGTTGAAAACATCAATCTTTAGAAAAAAAAAACACACAAAAATATATGTTTACCATAGATAAAAAAAAGAGATGGAGCAGGAACTCTTGACCTAAATCTGATGGGGAAAAAATACCATTCTGGTAACAGCAAATAGAAGATTAAAGGGCCAGTTTAGGTAGAAGTGCTTGCTTTTCGACTTGATAGTATTATTTAGTGAATGGGTGGTCAATAAAATCTTATCTAAGAGTGTGTTCATTAATAATTATTACACACCGGATGAGGCTTTTGTTTGACTTTTTTTTTTTAATTATTCCTGAAATATTACCGTTAATGTGCCATTTTTTTAACCGTCTACCTGATCATTTATTACATACGGAGATGAGAGGGGAGGTGAGATTTATCAAAATATGACCAACCTATTATAATCAGAGTGGGAGGGTCGAGTTTTCACAACCATTTCCATTCCACCAAGAAAAGAATTTTAATCAGCCCAGAAATGGAACCGGTAGTTACGAGGTTGCTAAGGTGACGCCTCAACTCCCTCAGCTACAACGGCTTAAATGTTGAGGAAGCCTTTTTTAGCTTAAATGTTCTTGACCCGTTTTTCCTATCACTTGAGTTCACAAAACTATGAAAAAAATATTCCAATTATATCTACCATAAAGTTTTCCACAATGAAATAGTTTTAGTAGGATTATCTAATATCGATCATATTTGGTTTTTACATACTGCGTTTAAACCACTACTAGTGCATTTTGAATAAGAAAGTTTTATTTTAACTTTTATTTGTTGATATTACAATCTACTACAAATTTGGGCAATGGGTAATAGTGATAATTGTACACTTTCATACAAAAAAAAAATAATAATGATAATAATAATCAATAAAA
>NW_027104806.1:330989-333511 GCF_000696795.3 Halyomorpha halys
TCTCTATATGTATATCAGAAGAAAAATAAATAAATGAAATGAATGTGACCAAACTAAGTAAAATAAATTATATAGAATATTTACAATCTATGCCTAAGGATCCTCAAGCCCACTCTATCTCCCAAGAGTAAGACCCTTTGAGATCCTAGCGCAGCCCTCTCACCGCGTCACCTTTACGGAGATAACAATAAAAAAAAAAATAGAATTATTAAATACCTGTTAAGAGATGCAATTTTTGGTAAATCCAATAAAAAGTTAATTGATACTTGAAGTCAATTGTCCCTGTAAATCGGTTACAATTTTCATTGAAGAGAAGCTAATTAAAAGGAAAAAGGAAGCTGATCGGTTTGTTGGGGCTCGCTAACGAATTGACAAACCGACCACGTCCTCTACACACCATCAGTTTTTTCTTTTATTTTAAACCTCGGACGATTATTAAAATCAACAGGTGACTCCAACAGTTTATGGTAACACTCACTTAATTTCATTCGTTTAAGCCCCGCTTCGATGGCGCTTGTTTAGCAATGTATCAACACGTACAAAAATGATCCAGGGATTGAATTCTACGCTAAAAATAAACATTATTAATAAGTTTTTGGAGAAAAAAAAAAATTTATTTTTTCTTAATTAATTTATTTATGCATTCAATCTGCCTTCAGGGCCACGCTCGTACTTCGTTTACAATGGGAATGATCCTTTTGGATTAAGGAATAAATGGTATTGTAATTCGACTACCTCATCTTCTTTATTTAAAAAGGATGATGGATTGCTCTTCGTTTTCTAGTAATAGTGTTATGAAGGCTTATTATAGTCGTACGTTTAGTCTAAATGTAAAGACATTCCTGCCTTGAGTGTTTTTATTATTGTTACAAATTACAATACCTTCACTTTTAGGATGTGGACACTTGGATATTATGAATCACCAAAGACATTAAATAGGCAATTCTCGGCTGGACCCAACTTTTGAGATTTAAAAAAAAACTTTTTCACGAAGTATATTTATAAAATAAAAAAATTGACTTTATAACTATTGCCCAATACTACTGAAAACAAGAAACATGGATTTTTTAATCAACCCATATGCTCTAGGAAAATTCTGAAGGAAATTTTTATGATTTTGTTTTGACTTTAAGAGTGTTAAAGTTTCAAAAAAATTTAAACGTTTGTAATGGTTACTGTTTTCACTACTTTTTTTTTTCTTTACTTAGTTGTTACATTGTATCAAAGTTTCACACCTCATAAGAAGTTATCAGTGTTCTATAATGAAATCAAAATCCTTTTGCCTCTAAATAAAAAATCAAATGATATTAAAGAAGGTCAACTTAAAATTCAATATACAGCTTTAACTTAATTTAAAATTGTTGTATGTTTTTGAATTATAATTATAATTTATGAATGTAGAAAAATCTAATTAACTTGTTTTGAAGCGAAGTAAAAAAAAAATTTGGGTGAACATTTCAAGACTAGATCAATCTACAAGAGTCAAAACACTGTTCCCAAAGTGCACTTACATACACATTTATAAGCAGCCCTAACTACTCTTGCGCAAAAGGTGTTAAACATATTTGTAGTCTACATTCTTTAAAAATAATAAAATAAACTGGGAATCGAAAGCAGATGCCAGACGGAGCTGCGGTGCGTGGAGTGTGATTTACTCAACTGGCTGTGGAGGACAGGGACGCCTCCTGTATATAGTTAAATCATCCTGCCCTTCCCGGGTTTAAAAAAATATATGAACCTCCCTACTTCCCCCTCTCCACACACACTAAAACAGGAACACACATACTCATGGGCCCCGAGCAACGAAAACAAACACCCAAGTGTTGTGTGTCTCTGGCACGGCGGGACCACCCTTCAGATTTATAATCTCTGCCTAACACCAGCCAGTAGAGAGGATGCTTCCTTTTTGCAAGCCATCGTCAGATTTGTTAGGAAATTCAATGGAAACTAGAATAAAACATTATTAATGTAATAAGTACACAAATAAATAATACGTTTTAATTAACCTTGTGGGTCATGACTTTCGAATAGGAATAGAGCTGCAGTTACAGACTAAGTGGATCATATATAAAAATAGGAATGTTATAAACGAAGTTATTAAAAGTATTCTCCTCTGTAAGAAACTGAAACTTCATCCAAAATTTCATGATGACATTTGATATAGTTTTCGAGAAAAATGTTTTACTAATTTTAGGGTACTTTAAACATTCAGATTCAAAACTGAAATTTGCAGATGTTATCCTGATAGTTATAGAACTTATTCGATTGAAGTTACATCGAAATCTGAGAAAGTGGACCTCATTAGCGGATCATTAGAATGGAATGGCTCTTTCTGTAATTAATTTGATTTTTCTTTTTAATTTTTGTTTGTATTGCTTTGGAAAATTTATCATTCCTAAATTTAATGTAAAAAAAAAATTTTAAATTTATTTAAATATATATATGAAAATGATATCATATTTTAAAACCAATCTTACTTTAGAAGCACTTAAGCAGCTATTTCCTATTTACATGCAGAACAT
>NW_027104806.1:333561-354601 GCF_000696795.3 Halyomorpha halys
TTAAATATATATATATATATTTTTTGGTCATTTTTTTGTCATCCAGGTCATGTGACCATTTCCAGAATTGGATGAAACTAGGAACACTTGTTTCTGTTACCATATGTATAACCTCTGCAAATGTTTAATCAATTTTATTTTAATTTAGTGCCATCCAAAGCCAAGGAATGGGTGGCTTTACTTTCCGAGGCAATAACTTTATAATATCAAGAAATTTTTCAGGAATTTTGCGTTATTACGGATATACTATAAAATCTAAATCATAAATATTCTTATTAGCCTATCCATTCCGCAAATTTTTCAGGAAGTTTGCGTTATTACAGATATACTGTAAAATCTGAATCATAAATATTCTTATTAGCCTATCCATTCCGCAAAAAAATTGAAATTATTAAAATCAAATCGTTATAGAAATTTAAGAAACGGTTATTACTTTTTTTTCTTACCAATACCACAATACATAGAGCCACATAGATGTTAAAATTATTCATTTTTTTAAATACTCTTAAATACATGGCATAGTCCATAAATAAATAATTAAGATGGATTTTCGTACATTTTAAATTGTTGTGTACCATTGAAAAAAATATTTTAAATATTCAAAAGATGATGGGAACTCAACTCACTCATGTTTAAAAAACAATTTCCCATGATCATAAAAATTAAGAGTCCAAAAAACTTAACAATACGATTTGAAGAAACAAATTTATACTAAAGATTTCTCTTCTCAACCACTGTTTTGTAGGATATAAGGTTTATTTCTGACATGGTAGAATGTTTTAGAGGTTTGATGAGATGAATGACTATACTGATTGGATAAAGTAATCAAATTTAAATATTTTGTGGATTAAGCAGTTAAAACATATTAAGCTTAATAGCTTAATAACCGTTTATACGTAAACGTATATAAACGTGATAGTGTCTTACTTTTAATACCTTAATTAGATCATAAAAAATCGTGGACGATAGATCCTATGCATTTTTCCATTTTTTTAAACATTTATAAATAATATATGCAGTGTATTTATAAATCACATACTTGTCATATAGTTGTGTATACATGTACAACGCCTGTAGAGTGTCAGCTAGATGGCTTCCAACACGTGCTACCAAAAGGCTAACATTCTGGGGCCAGCGACACTTGAGGCGGATCAAAACACCCGTTAATCATGGCAACAAAAAAATGGGAACCCCGTGATCCAAAAAGAAACTGACGCCTCGGAAACATAAAATTATTCTGAATTATAGCCTAGTTAGTCATCTAATTTATGAGCTAGTGTTTTAGTTCCTTTTTATAGTGTTTTTGACCGAGTTCAGAGGATCAAACGTATGTTTTTCAAGTATAAGGAATAACATTGTCCAAACAATAACCAACTACAACTACAAGACCTCCCATATGGTTATAATTTCATTAAAATTATTACTAACTGAGCTGAGATGATTTTATGGATTTATTGCGTGATATTTATGACTGGATTAACCTGTAAGTGAATTTTTGAGTCCTACTCCTACCAACAACAAAATGCAACTTAGAAGTTGTTATCTAGTCCTAACCAGGGTTGCGATTTAAAGAATCATTTTTGAGGAATTTTACAAAATTAATGTTAACTGTCAAACGTGTTAATCTAACCCATACAGTTCTGAAACGGAACTATCAACTTATGACATCGTATCTATGAACATATCGCTGCTTTTTTAGATTATTAGCAAATCTCAACACAACACATTGGGAAAACTTCAGGGTGTTTTCTGTAAAGGTAGCCACAAACACTCAAGCATCCTTACGTAAGTATTAACGTGTCGATGGGTAGGACGTTACTAATTCACTATACACCATGGGTGATAGAGAGTTATAGTACTACAGAATTCTATATCCTAAATTTCCGTATGCAATAATTTATTTGTGATATATTAACTGAATTTTTTTATGAAAGTATAAAAGTACATAGTATTCAATCCTTATAAAACATTTAATTAAAATTTTATTTTATTCACTGTCTGAAACTGACCAACCATCAAATATTATAAGATAATTTTATTGAATTCTGGTCTAAAAATTTGAAATAATTTACTAAATTATCCATATTTGTCCAGTGCTAATATCAAAAATATAAATAATTTTGTTGGTAATATTTTTGTATTATTATAATTTATACATCTTAGTTGATTATAAATTTGTAAGTTTATTCCAAATATGTTTCATTATTAAAATAGATCAATTTCGAAATATAAACCTAAAACATCCAGTGAAATAACACAGTGCTCTCTGAATAAATAAAATAGATTCATAAAATTGTATTTAGTGCTAACAAAAATTTTAATCTACCAAAACGACCAAACTACTGACTAACTTGTACTATTATTTTCAAGGCAATTTGAATGCGACTCTTTGAACAGAGGTAATAAAACCTCTAAGGTAGGCGCAGGTGGTAACAGTGTGCAAATAACATTAAGACAAAATAATAGCATTTATTGCCTCTACCATAAATAAAAATAAATATAAATGTCACGAATATAAGTGGATTTATAAATCTTGATTATTTATCAGCTTAACAAAATTACAGAAACTCTTTTACGATTACGTTTCTTTCAGAACTAACGTCTTATATATTATAGGAAAAATAAATTTGGCACTCACACACTATTACAAATTATACTTTATTTCATTATCATAACAACCATAGTAAATCCATTAATGTTTGGGGAGTTATTAAGATAATTTAGAAGAAAAAAAAATGTATATATTCTTACAAGGTTCATGCTGAGAAATGGACTTAATTGATAAAATAGAATTATAAATAAAATCTCTACTTAATGTAGTTGGTCCACCTTAGCTATTAGTTTATTTGGTAGTTTGTTTATAAAGAAATCCATGCATGCGATAAGATATAAGATTTCTTTTGTTTACTAAACTTGTTGCTTCTACTAATTCCAAACTTGTGATTCCAAGGTTCACAACGAGACCTCATGAATGTAAAAGTAGTAATACCAAATTGTTCACAAAAAAAAAAACGGCATCATTACTAATTGTACAAGTTTTTAAATTAACCCCAAATCATTTATTAATTTTTTTTAATCTATCTCAGAAATTTAAGAACATTAACAAATACTAATTTAATTATTTTTATAAAGTACCTAATTACAAACTCTTTTGCAAAAGAATTAGAGTTTAGCAGTTAGCAGCTAGTGTATAGGCAACAATAGAATGTTTTATTTATTAAATAGTTATGAATACACTAATAACCAAGATAACGTTTTAGGTGACAGTCAAGATTAACTAAAAAAATCGGAAGAATCATTTAATTAATTCGATCAAAATGGAAGGATTTATGCAATGTGACGTTTTTCAACATCATATGCACTTTATTAACTAAGAGGGAATTATTAGGAGCAGTCAGCTGTTGCTGAGAATTTCTACCTAGTAAATATTACCTCTTTACTAAAGAAGAAATATTACTTCACTATATTAAGTAACGAAAGAAAACCTGCAATGTGGGTCGCCAGTATGTAAATAGTTTTTTAGGAGTTACTCTTCAACGTCATTCAGACATTTTAACTGTTTTTAATTTTTTTTACTGCTGAGGAAGTAAAAAATTAACTTGGATCAGAAATTAATATCTTGATCAGAATATAGTAAATGAAATCGCATATATTTTCTATATTTATTGACAAAATGAAACATTGATAGAAAACTTCCTTAATACATACAATGATTGAGTTTATTATCAAGTATCTGTAATTTTATATTGGTTGTATTTATATCACAAAGCACTAAATTATTATTTACCTAAATTATTACATTACTTACTTTACTCTCCGTCGTAAACCTCTGCCCTCCTGTACTACAGTATCCTTTGTAAATACACCACTAATGCCTGTTGAACAGATTCGATACTTAGGACTCCATCTTGACAAGAGACTTACTTCGAATCCACACACAAAACTGAAACGACAAGAAACTGCTCGTAGATTCCGATTCCTACAACACTAACTTGACAAACGCTCTAAGCTTCCCATTCACTACAAAATATTAGTATACACTACAATAATCAGACCAATTTGGACATATGGAATTGAGCTCTGGGGCTCCACCAAACCATTAAATTCTTCCCGCATCCAATCGTTACAATCCAAAATCCTACGTAAAATCCTTGATACTCCTTAATACGTCACAAATAAACTCATTCAAAAAGACCTTAACATCCCATCCGTTGCAGATTTGACCCAAAACAGATATGCGCCTTTTTATTCCAAACTCCTTAACCATCTTAAACCATTAATTCTTAATCTTTCATCCTTAACAATCCCTGATAATCCTCCGAGGGGTCTGAAAAGAAGATGGCCACGGGACCTTCTAATTTAAATTAATGTTTGAAGTACCACCAATGGGTGGTTCATTCCCAAGATTTTCAAGTGTATATGGGACATACTACATATTTACCTATTGTATTATTTTGTACAGTTGTAAATTACATTAAATAAATAATTAAAAAAAAAAAATTATTACATACCTTCCAATAAAGAATATTCCAATATTCGTATATATATCGAATATTCCAATATAGTTGTCTTCTTTTTTATGGAATCTTACAACAATCTCTCAGCTAAGCAAATAAAAACTATTCCAACTCTTGCGTGTAAGTTGCTCCTATGAAACGGGAAAACCCGAACCAATTTTCTGATCATCACAAAAGCAATTAATCTACAGTTAAACACGAATTTAATTAAAAAATAAACCACAATGAACGTCGATGTGAATGATTTTTTCCCTTTTTTTCCATTACTTTTTTTTTAATGCTTTTTCTGTTCGTGGGATGGTGGGGCTAGAGAGAAAAAACCGAGGCAGGTAACGATTTGATTCAATTAGCTTTCTCCGGGATTTAATTTGTGAAAAAAAAAAGTTGGGCGGAGGAGAGAGGTCCCAGAAGGGCGAGAACACGGCAACGGCATGGATAATTCCAATTACCCTTGAGCACACCGAGCACACACGGAATTGGAAGGAGGGGAGAAGTATAGGGAGGGGGGCAATAGGAGGGGGAGTAGTATGGGGGGGGGAGCAATTAACAAAGATTGAAAGGAGAGAGAGCCGAGTCGGAGTTGAGTATTAATTAGTGAGGCCTTTTATCGGGCGCATGCCTCCTCGCTGCTCCGTGCTACAGTCCGCGTCCCGTCCTCAGCTCGCGAGGTTCTCGTCCGGGGAGATCGATTGCCATATCGATAGGTTCCGACAGTCGATATATCTAGCAGATTAAAATCCTGAAATTAATAAAAAATACTATCAACAGATAGTGGAAAAAAAATACAAAGCATCTAATTTATTCAGACGATTATCAGATTCGATCTTAATTTCCCAATTCCCCTCGAGATTCCAACATGAAAAGAAATTCTGTTAAATAACATTATAAAAATTATTCGTAAAAGGACTTAATATTTTAATTGGAACATGTGACGAGCCCCAGTAAATATTGAATGTAAAAGAAATTCTGTTCTTATTACGCAGTTATTTTCATAAACAAACAAATTATTTATTAATTACTGAGTGGATCTACTTTAAATTCTTTTAAATTACTGTTAGCTATTTAAAATTTAAATATGTTTGTGGCTTACAAGTTTTTACAGAAAAATCTGTTATGCCTCACCAAAAACTTTATAAAACTTCCTCTCTCTGAAGTGTTGAATAGTTCAAATCTCCAATTTTGATTTTCACCACTTTTGGTTTCAAAGGCCCACGTATGAATAATTATTAATTATATTGAAATAGTATTACATAGGAGTTTTGAATTTATGATTTGCTACTGCTACGATGTAAGAAAAGTATTGAAATCAATGGGTTTCTGCTTCAGATAAATCTACTAAACCCAATCCTGTTTGTTACTTTTTGTGGAACATACCAGCGATCCATCCTATTACACTACAATGTGTTTATGAAATTGTATTTTACTTTTTTTAAGACTTTAGAACCAGATTTAAAGATTTTTAAGAAAAATGCTTAGTCTTCATCTGATAAACCTTTTTAAATTTTCTTAAATAGAACTAATCTACGAAAACGTTTTGACGCAGGTGCAAAAAAAGGTTTGATGAAAAGTGCATTCGTAACTCCAAAAGTACACATTTATGCGAGTGTACATGTGTAATGATTTGAGAGCTGAAAAAATATATAAATAAAATAAATCCTCTACAATTTACCGGTTAGCAAAGATACGACAGATTGAACATTTTTTAGCAGTATTTTAAAAGTATTTGCAAAGAACCCATGGTAATCTGTTCACGTTTTGTTAGTAAATAAAGAAATAGTAAACAATGTTGTATAAGACACTGTTGTAAAAATAACAATTTGGATATTGTTTGAAAAATAAAGTCCACTACCACAGTAACCTGAGAGCTGATTCATATAGATGATTTTTTATTTACTCATTTTGTTATATTTATTTGTTAATTGAAAATACAAAATGAAGGTGTTTTAATATTGAGAAAAACAGATATTGTTGGTTTGAATAATAATTCAAACATTTGATTAAATATCGCACCTTACTTCATTTCTCGAAATCTTAACTTGCAGTGGTTTTAAAAATTTAATAATTTGGTATTCCGTTCTAAAATAAAAATAAATAAACAATAAATTCAATTTTTCTCAATCTCATGTGTATCATACCACTTTCCTGTCTTTAATTGTCATAATAAATTTATAACGTACACTGTTTACAGTTGAGACATTACTTTTTTCATCATGACTCAGAAATTTTAATTGAATTCAATTAATTAGTTGGAATATTAAACTTTTATTAGCTTGATAGTTAATAATCGATATTAATTACTTAAAATGTTGAATGTTTAGAAAAAAGAACTTGATGGTTACTATTAATATTTCCTTTATTTATTTTTTTAACATAATTGAAAACAGTTTTTATCGCAATATTAGTCCTTTAAAAATGGTAAAATGTTTTAGTAGGAATCTTTATTGTTTTTAAATGATTACCAAGCAAGAATTTTAATTAAAATTAACTGTTTCACTAGACGAATTTTTATAAATTCAATGTATATATAGAGACACCTACAAAACATACAATTGTAATTATTACTACCTATTATGAAGTATTGATGACATTTGATAATTTAAACCATTATTTATTTATAACTATAACATAACACACTTAAAAAAATTAATAAATAAACGATGTATTTAGTATGTAGGTAATAACAATTAATTCATTGCATGTGAGAAGTAATTTAAACTTTTCCCTTACTTAAAAGCGGACATACTTTCTACATACTTCACCAGGCAGATATTAATAACTTCTGAGAGGTTTTATTAATTTAAAATGTATGTAAGTTTTTATGGTTCACATTTTGATTACGTGTTTTGCATTGGGGCGATGATATATTCCCCGGAGTCCCGTATCAGAAATACCTTTTCACCGTTGCCCTTTAAAAGGATTTCTCTCATTAATGAAATGGCATATGATGATTACTTTCTCCCTATCTCTCTTAATGCGTTCGTCATTATATCCTTCGATTAGGAAATGATTCCAGTAAAACGTTTTGGAATTTAAAAAAAAAATGTTGCCTAAAATATCAGCAGTATAAATCACTCCCTATTATCTACATTTTAATTCCACACCGTCTTATTCTAGGACCGAACAATTTTCGTAATATTAAAAAAAAAAAACCTATAATTTTCTCAACTAGAAAAAAAATTAACTTAAATTCAATCTAGTTTAATTACCTCTTTTATCCAGTAACAATAAAAAAATTTAAATTTATTATTTTTTTTCTTTATTAATAAAGAAATTTGAATGGTAGAGTTTTAATTATAAACGAACCCAGTTGGTAATCTCATAAGATGAGAAAATACCTATGCATCTGTAGCTTAAAAAAAAAAAAAAAAAAAAAATACAATTTATCGTTTATCTTTTTTTCTAGCATTTAATCGGAACTAATAAGAAAGAAAAATGTACAAAAGTCTAGTTCCTAGTATGAATATTAGACTAAAACATAAATATGAGTATATAATAAGAGTACAAAATGGTTTAGCGTTGAAATGTACTGAAATAAACTTGAAAATTTAATGAAAATTCTGAGGTGTATATTTTAATTTCAAAAGAAGCATTATTTTTTAGAAATTCTCATCATATTGCCTCAATATATTACTATATAAAGAATCTAAATATATAAAGTGTTTTTATCATAAATTTGAGATGAATTAAAGAAATATTTATATCCAATTGAAAAAAAAAAATCTTTATTGTGTTGGAATTATGCAGACACGATTGGAAGAAAAAGTTCATAATGATCATAAATTCTCTAAATTGATGATTGTAACATCTTTAAGAAAACAAAAATTAGATTCGTAGCAGTTTTCATGAATGGACATTTATGGGTAATAAGAGACGTAAATGTTAAATAGCTGAAATTGTATTATTAATTATTTCTACCAAATCTTTTTCAGTTTTTAATTTCATTTACCATAGTTTAACTTGCGTCCGAGGTACGTATTTTTAGTACAGTACTAAAAAAAAACCACCAATAAGATTTTAACCATTCTTCCATACGTTTTGTCTCAAATTTTGACCATAGTTTTTTAGGATACCTATATCATGTTTTATAACTTAGAGAGTTCTTTTAAAATGAAGACAGATTTTTTCAGATTTGTAGTATCCCAGATCAAGTGCCGATATATTATTCATGATATAATATTTTATGGTAAAAAGGATTTTTGGATTTAAAATTTCATTGGGTTAAATTTTTCTAGGTTATATTCAATGGAAAATTAATTTTTATTATACATAAATACATTTTTGTAACACTATTTTTTAAACATATTTTAATTTACAGCGCTTTTAAAAGAATGTAATTTATAACAACATTTTAAAGTTCATTTATCATGAAATTATAATAAAATCACTCAAGTAATCATCAAGACGAAATATAAACTTAAGAAATTGTGGATGATGAGATCAGATATAAATAATTGCAGTAAAATTAAATAAAATACCAGAGCTTTTAATTAAAGTGTAATAGCTTATTTAAAAATAACGTAGCTTTCATTCAAAATTAAAATTAAATCAATCTATCTACAACCTACTATAATAAGTAATAATTTTTTAGAATATTATTTTATGATTAAATTTCAACGAATATTCAGTTAAATACAAATAATTTTAAAATATAAATAACTATCTTGAAATTTGGCCACTGTAACATAACATCTACTTTTACAGTACAATTTAAGAAAATAAAGATTAGTTTAAACCTTAATAAATTTTAGAAATAGGCTAGATAAATGACGAATTTGTAAATTCACCTTACAAAGTTGCCTCTGATTCAAAACAGTTAAGAACATTTATTCGGTCACTGAAAGGGAATATTTAACAGACGCGAAGGGACGAAGACGGGACACATTTCGGGACGGCAAGTTAGCTCGCTCTTTTCTATAACACCATAAAGATGAAAGCTTAAATTTCGAACCAGCATTGGACTGAATATGAATTAATCCCTTTGAAAGTTCAAATGTTCCTTTTGTGGTAAAGAGGGAAACTTCTTCACAGCATTTGATCAACTTCAAAACTGAATTTCATCGCTTAGCTAATGTTCTCACCACTTCAAGCCTACACCACCTAATAATACCTAAGATAATAACTCAACACACCTGAATATAATAAAATAAGTTACTGAATTCAACCGTTACATAAATAACGATAAATTAATCCAGAAAACTTTTGATCTAGAAAAAGATTCTACGAATTGTGACAAAAAAGGTTTCATCCAGACTCGACTAATTCACCATTAATTGAGATTAGGTGAAAACGATAATTACTGGATAGAAAGAAAACGAAGAAAACTTCGTTGAAGGTAATAATGAAATACATGGGACCTAAAAAAAAAAAAACCTCTTCATACAGGGCACATAGCGATTTTGGTATTAGTTTTAAAGTTGAAATTATACTTATGTATCCCAAATAAATTTACGAAACCTATATAAAGACCCATCGAAACAAATAACCAATCAGAGGAACAAAATGTCAACAGAATAACAATAAAAAAAAATTGGATTCAATAAAAATCCAACTTAATTACTACATCAACACGTGTAAGATATCAAAAAATAAATTGTAGAAATATATTAAGCAACCAAAAAAATAACTACAATAATTTATTATATATTTTGTTTTGTTTTTTCCACAATCTGCAGCTATCATCAAAACAGCGAACATAAGAGAAAAAAAACACTAAAAGCCAATAATCATAAAGGATAATAGGTTAAATTTATTAGATTTGCCTATTACATAATATAATAAAATATAATTTTAGACAAAGCTTGTAAATCTAACTAGTTTATCTTTCACCTTGGCTTGTTTTTGTGAGATTTTTTTTTGGAAGCGCTCAAGGAAATACTAATTTCATTAATGTATTTGTATGTGTTTATTTTTGTCTTTTGGTTGGAAATCCTGGTTCTTCTAAATTGAAATATTTGGTATATTTACTATCAGGGATTTACTAAAATATAATAGGATAACTATATCTAACAAAATGCAATTAAGCTGATGCATTTGTTATTGTTTAGTGTAATGTTATGGAGTATAATATAATCTGATTAGATCATTAAAGTAAACTTGCGATAAATGAGTTTTAGATTTATAGGTCTAGCTCTGATCTTAAGATCTAATACACTCAACTAATCTAAACATCAATTCACTCTTTACTCATTAGTCCTTCACACAATTAAAAACATAACTAGGAAGTTAAGTAACTCCAGATACAACACCTCATCTCTGAAATACAAACATCTAGATGCGAAGTATAATGCAAGTTTAGTTGAGAATATTATATATTCCAAAATGCATTCTAACAAAAGAGAACTAGGAAGATACCCAAGAACGTTATTTATTGAATGTTAATTAAAAACAAATGTTTTAAATTAATGAAATTAAGATTTAGGAGTCCTTAATTAGAATTGTTTTGGAAAAACTCATAAAAAAAGGATGGAATTCAAAAATTTAATTAGGTGAAACTTCTTTTTCCAAAAAACCTAGTTCTTAATTGAAACATTTGATATAAATAAACATCATAAATGTCTATAATTCTAAGCGTAATCAGACTGAGGCATTTATGACGGTTTGACATTGCTGTGTGATGTTACAGCCGATTGGCTCATTCACACTTGTCGGTCTTTGGCATCAACATCTGACAGGAGGGCGCTAAAGCAAAGAGAAATTCTGCGCCCACATCTCCGATAGCTATCGGATATTTTCACATCTGCGCCGCATTCATCAAAGGTTAGATTTAGGATTAGCATGATAATCCAAGTTATGTAAGGAAGTAATCGATAATGGAATCGATTTTTTTCGTTAGTGGTCAATTTTATGACAAGACCCTAAAAGCATTGCTATGTCACTGTTCTCGACTCCGACGACGGCGTAGTATTATTTACTGCGACGGGGATGTTGAGAATATTCACAATAACTAAGCCGTAAAGAAATTCATCTCAAAATAATCCGATAATACAAAAATAGTTAGTCAATATCTCAGTAGAAATGTTTATAAAGCAGACATCGCCCTGTTATACAGTACTGATTTCGCTTCCGAGTTAGCCAAACGGCTACGATGCTTTTATCCCTGCTTTCTCTAGCGACAGAGGACTTGCCAGTAGAAGATGAGCCGATACTGTAATATATGAGTATGATATGGCAATAGGAGACGCCACGATTAGCGGTCATTACGAGATGGCTGGGGGAACCGGTTTCAGGCCGCTAAATGCAGTCCATGCTAAATATCCAGTCTCCGCTATCCTACCATTCCTCTCTTCCAGAGGACTTCTTCTGGAGTCTTCTTTGGTTCTTGTGTCTCTTTCTTGGTTTTCCTTCTTTACAGCGTAATGAATATAACACTGCCCACTAAACTTGCATTCGTCTTTGCATCAAGATGTTTGTATTTCACAAAATAAGTTATTGAATCTGAACTCACCCAACTTCCTTGTTGTTGTGTGAAGGAATACTAATTTAATTCAGATTAATACACTCCTTAATGAACCAATTGGCTGTAACATCATTCCAAGCCATAATAAGTGTAATTGCAGGGAACCCATAAGTGCGAGGGTACAAATATATACATCAAATATTTCAATTAAGAAGATTTCTAACATAAATGAACAATGTTACACTTAATAAAATTAGTAACTCCCATATTTTCCATGAAGGTTTTAAAAAAATAAATAAACCAAGTGGACCAAGGTGAAAGGTAAACTAGTTACATTTATTAAATTGCCTAAAATTTAATTTAATTTTAGAAAATTTAATAAATCTAACTAGTTATTTTATTTATGTTGGCTTATACTAATAGTCTAACATAAAAAATAAATAATATTAGTTATTTATTTGGCTAACTAAAATATTCGATAGTATTTATAACAAATAGGGAGCACGGTGACAGTGTTAAGGGACTGTGCTACTAACTTCAAGGATCCAAGTTCAAATCCGACTGAGTAGATAATTATTTTTTGTTACACTGCAGCCATAAGTCAACCCTATGGCGGTTCAGCGAGATCTTGAGAAATCACCTCTTTGCATAACCAATGTTCTAAATTTTAATATTATTCTACAATTATGGTTCGGATGAATCACATTTATCATTATTAGTATGAATCGTTGCTTAGATCAGAACTTCTTTTTTTTGGGGGGGGGGCCTAAAGTTGGCATGTTTTAGTAATAAAAAAAATAGTGAGTTAGTCCTGAAAACAATTCAAATAAGCGCATTAATTAAATAAGATAAAATTTCCAATATTAGAAAAAAATAAAAAACGAAAATATGTTGTATCAATTACATTAACAAAAATCAGCTTTTGTCGGAATTAGAATATATATCAGAATCCATATTTTAGAAAAGAAAACTAAGCATAAATAACCACACTTTACAATATATGATATATTACAACTTGATAAAGTCATAATAATAGTACAAATTTTAATAATGATAATTCTTTTATCAAAAATATATTTAATATTTGCCAAAATCAATTACTTTTGTATGGTACTAACGTTCCACCCGTTTGCTAGTTTAATTATAAAATGTTAACTGTTAGTCGACAAAAAATACTTTTTCCAAACACTCAATTAAACTGCTACTCCTAATATCAAACAGGCTTAAAGGTTTTATTATTTTAACGTTGTAAAAAATGTTAAAATGTACTTTTTAACTTTTCGATTAAATGAATTCTGCCATATTACTTGACCATTCTATTATCACTCATATATTATCACTCTTGTCTATCACTATTATTATATTTTTCACGGTAATTATAGTCTAAAATAGTTTTTATACTATTGTTATCTCTCCTAAATTATAATCAAAGTCTGAATTGGGAAAACCCTGAAGGATTATTTTCAATTAGATATTGCTGTTACACACTCAATAATAATAATTTAACAGGCACTAAACTTGAGATTAGAAAGAATGAAAAGAGTCATAGGAACAAAATTATTCAACCAAAGAGACGAAGTTTAATATTTGTGTTGAGAACTCGGTGAGATTAGTGAACTGAGGTCGAAGGAGATATAATTGAGGAGAGTGTGTCACGGGCTATAAACTGTAATAAGGCAGTTAATTCAGTTGCCCCCGCCGTTGGTTAGGAGCAATAAAAACAAATGGTTTATTGCTGAGGCCACCTCGTACGCTCCTTAAACCGGTTCGTTCAGAGTAAACAACCGAGATCTCGCGAGTACACCCTGTGCAACTCCGCACGGCTTCAACTGGTAAAAACCCAAACTGCAATAAATTCACATTTTTTTTCTTTCTTTTTTTCTAATGTATCCTGATATGTCTCTAATGAACCTGAAAGACGACTTCTACTTTCTTATATACATTCTGTAGTGAAGACACACGTACATCAATGACCATTAAAAGTTAAATACAACTAGTAAACTTTTTTCTTATTTTTTAATGTCAATGGAATGTGTCTTTTATCTTTCTTTTCAATGTTTGGCCGTGCTTGACAAATGAAACAGACAGAGGAAGTTACTAATACCAATATACAAATTCACTCAATTACTAACAAGACAATGACGTAAAAAATAGACAATTACTACATCTTTATTTTCTGTAATATACAACATATTGAACATACTTAAAAAAGTCTGCTAACAACATGAATCTGTATAGCTTCCTCAGTATATCGATATTTTATATAATATTTCCACATTATATTATTTTCCGAAAATTTAAAAAAAGATTTTATTGTACTGTCCTATTTACTAAGTCTTTGTTTATTTAGGTATATTATATTTATTTTAATTACCAGATGAAATTATGTTTTTTAATTCCTCCTATTTTAAATTCATCTGAACTTTTACACTTATCCAAATCCTCTCGATCAATTCTTATCTAATGCCAAGCATCTTAACAATATAGCTGTGAGATGAAAAGGGACAGTAGGCCATGAGATGTTTCGTAAAATAATTTGACTATTGGAGTTCTGATAACATCCAGATCCTCCGATCATATTCAGAGTGATTGCAGCTTTAGTACACTTACTCAACCTCCACTGGCTCAGCACCACTGACTGACGCGTTAAGTGATGAGCTCCCCGCCGTGATGGATATAGGCGGTGGAGGGAATCTTAGGCCAATGTTTAAATATTTGATATATAAATAAGGATGCGATTATTATTTTTTATTTTATTATTGAACCATCCTTCAACATCTTAGTTTTACCTTTTTTTTTTTTCGTTAATTACAAAGCTTTCTTGTTTTAAATTTTATTTATCATGATTTTGTTAAGAATCTCTCAGCAAATAAGTCCTCAGTCAATATCTTACACGTGACTAAAATACATAATTATTCCACCGAGTTCAAGTTATTTTTATTTTTTACAAGTCCCAACAAATACGTTTCTGGGATCAAGATAAACCTCAATATTTCAGAAGAAGACTAAGTACTGACCTACGCAGCAAAACAATCCTCGGGAGGAGGGCGCCTGTCTCGAAAGTACCGACTGATTGTTATAGGCTTTGTCGGGGAGTAATGTCACATCAGTAGCCGTTAAGAGCCTTTTAGCTGGGTAAGGAGAGTGAGGGATGCATTCAGGGGATTGGGGGTTCTGAGGGAGAAGACAATAGGCAACTTATGGGGGTGAGGTGAGGAGCTTGGCACGACGCAGCATACTAATCAACGTCTGCTTGATTATTTAAACAAAACATCAATAATAACCGATACTACAAAATGTACGAAAACTATCAACAAAACAATTACCACAAGGTTCCATTAAAAAACCAAACCAAAAACTGTATGTTACAATCTGTGAGGTTTTTGTGGTTATTGCCAGTGATAGTAAATTTTATTAATATAAAGATTTAAATATTAATTCTTAATTCTATTTTACTATCGTCCCTAACAGTTTTTGATAGTTCAATCCAAACCTATAGAGGTGTGATGTGAAATACAAGCACTCCTAAAAGACATGGCTAATTGTCATGTTGTTATTACAATACTGCCTTTCGGAGGCGTTTGTTTTGTAATGAGGAAGGAATTAGTAGAGAAGGTGGTAAAATCTGGATTTATAAACATTCAATACATTAGGGAATTTATTTTACCTGTTAAAACTAGCCATTAACAAGAAAATCAAACTATGTAGATGATTGAGGTATGGAAAAGGAAAAGGCTGTAAGTGCCAGAAATACGAAAAATGAGATTTTGACGGGTAAAGGCTGGAAGTTCTTATCTTGAACGGTGTAGTTCATAGAACTGTAATTGTAAACAAAAATCCTATCTAGCTATATCCTTTTCAATGCCTCAATTCACTCGGTGAATAATTGCTGAACCATCTCTTTTTGAAAATGAATAGTGATGAGAGCAGACTGACATACACCATTGCTCACAACGGCTCTCAAGAAGATTAAAAAGATTATTTACGTTTTACTTTTACATAATTCCCTAGATTACTGTAATTTATGTTTATTTTTATATAATTCGCACTAATTATATTAATTAGACCAGAAAAATTAATGAACCTTTCTTGCGAAAGCCTATCAGATTTATGTTTAATTTAACACCAGTCAAACCTTCCAGATTTAATGGATTTAATTTAGCACTACTTTCGAAAGGGCTGCCGATGTTTATATCTACCCCTAGTATATTTTTGTGTATGTTTTCTTATATGTTGTTACGTAAGTGTATGTTTCTTCTGACATTAATTTTCATATACAATGCTAATGTAGAAAATCGTATTGTTAAATATAGTTTTACAAGGATTCTGAAGTTTTTTTAGGTATTGACTTTCGAGGGCTTCCTTAAATACATTTTCTGCAATCGAATAAGACACATTCCATACATTCCCAAAGCGATTCCAAATTTGGATAAAGACATAAATGTCTTCGCTGCATCTGCATATGATCATGTCATATTTTAAACATTATAACCAGCTTCATCCTTAATGGAAGGCTAGTTTTAACCTGTCGGTTGGTACTTGAATAAACCTTTCTTAAAGTGGGGTTAACCCGAGAATTGAAGAAACATTAAATTAAAAGATTTAGTATGATTTTTTTTTTGTATCGTTTTGATAGAATAATAGCCATATCAAATGTTTTAATATGTTAAATAATAATAATAATAATATATATATATATATATATATATATATATGTATTTGTGAAACGTTAGAACGGTAGTTCACCTTTCACTTCATCAAATAATACAAATGTGATATACAAAATTTGAAAATATTGTTCTGCACGAAATACTTAAAATTATTTTAATACTTGGTAGTAACTAAAACATAAATAAATTAATGTAAATATTTTATTAATAAGTTGTTCAATAAAGTTAGTCGTCACTACTTCCGAACTTCCGGAAAAAAGGGCAGAATAGAACGAGGCCCACCATACATCACCATCACAAAGGGAGACATAGTTCCACAAATGCAAATTTCATTCAAATCACACTTTTAAATATTATGGAAACCAGTCTATTGGAGAAAGGTGCTAACCATTATGAAGACAACGTATATAAATGAAAACTAACAAACCTATTTTAACGTCCTCAACTAGTTTATTAGGTTTCAATAGTGAAAGTTATGAATGCTGCTCAATACTGCATTGAGGGAGATCATTTCAGATAGCCATACCACCTGCTTACCTCGTTAAATCCTTCACCAAAAATGATAGGAAATACTGCAATTACCTGAAACAATAAAATTATTTGTTATTTTAAATTTTAATGCAATATAGTTTAATTACTTATAGGCAAATCAAAGAACAGATATTTAAAGAACAATTCATTCATAATAATAAAAAATCATAAGCAAACATTTTTTTACGTTAACATATCACTTTTATATCATTTATTTTCGTTAACATATCGCTTTCACCAAATAGAATAAAGAACTCATATAATTGAGTTCTTTATTCATATTGGTGAAACCTGAATTTCATTAGAAGAGGAAATGTTTTTTTTAATATACACGGGAGAAGGAAATGTCTTTAATTATATCTTTATTTACTGTTTTAATTATAGAAAAATAAAAAAAAAGTTTTGATATTTTCCATACAACAACTTTAAAAATATTACACCTTACTATGATTATTTTTTTAAATGATAACATATTTCAAACCGGTTAGAAGGTTTTTAGACTGTCAATCAGACCCTGAGAATTGAATGAGCTCAGAGGTCATGGTAAGCACTGTCACTATTTACAAAATAAAAACAAAAATATCTCTTTCTTTTCTTCTCTATTTATTTTATTTTTGTAAAGATTCAAAATAAAACAATTTTATAAAAATTATTTTCATAAAAAAAAAACACACACACTTTAGAAATTAAGTCAGGATTGGTATTGGCACATTGGAAGCAATTTAGTCATGTTATGTCGTTATGAATTTCATGAGTCTGTATTTTTCCAAAATATTTATTTAAAATAATTTCGGTGTTTACAAGAATTTGAATTAAACGCTAACCTGGAGACCAAAGGGTTCCTCAGAGAAGGGGACATAAAAAATAACCAATAGAGAATGCCACTTTAATTTTACCGAAGAGACAAAATATGTAAATTAAATAGGGTCGTACATTTTTTTTATTTATGATTATTGTAGTCCCTCATGGGTTGTGAGGATTTAATTAAATTATGTTGCGTCACATAAATTTTTTTTTGGCGACCAATTAACAAAAGTCGATTGTGATAAGAAAAATCGACCGCAGAAAAGTAGACACTATCGATACGAGTGGTACATCGATATAACGCCCCCGCTGTAGGCGTCCCGTTTCCATGGACACGGCGGAGCGGTGACGTGGCCCAGCGTTGCCACATCTCCCCTGACCTTCACTCCCGCCATTCCCTATGCTAGACTAATTATTGGCGGGCAAACATCTAGCGACATCTTAAGGAAATCACTTAGCACTATTTTTCTGAGCGAGCAAACATTTAGAAAATTATAGATAATTCTTCATCATAGTCAACCTGGAAATTCTGGGTTAATTATAATTTCGAAATAATAAACAAATATTAAATTAGATTTTATGTTGGGCCTATGAAACGTACTATAATCCTATTTATTATTAATGTATAGTTTTTATTGTTGTTAATTAAATTTAATAATGTGTTTATTATGCAATTAAATATAGTTTAAGTAGAAAAGAAAATACGTTAATCGGAAAAAACCTACTGGTTGTTGGTACTCTAATGACAACCTTATAAATAAATATTAAAAACTGCTTAGGAAACAATATTTTATAGTACACTAATCTTACAATAATAATGGAATAATGATTATTATAGGTGTTGCATTCCAAAAACCAACCAATCCATTTTAAAATTTTTCGTTTATTTAATTAACTGTTTTGGAACTAGATTATCTACGTTGAATTTTTTTTTTTCCAAAAAACAAAACAAACAGTTATATGTAACTCTTCGATCTCTTGATAATCAAGTACAAAACTGTCAATTAAAGAAAAATTAAAATAACTATACGGGTTTGGGAATGCAGTGTCTCATTTCATTAGGTCCTCGTCAGAAACTTACAGAAAACAAACATATGCAAACTACATATTTTTTTAAATATTATAATGTTCAAATTTTACAAATTGGATTCTGAGAGATTTTCAAGAGCTCTATTGTGATCATATTTTTTATCTGGAACTAAGGAGGTTATTTCTTGAGTTATTTCTCAGGTTATTTCTGAGTTATTTCTTGTAATACTTTAAAAAATTGTTCTTTAGGGTGTCTAATATTATGGAGATAAGTTGGTGTAAAATGAAATGTATAAAGGGAAGAAAAAAAAATCAAGTTTTCAAATGCACGTCTTCTAGTTAGTAACAGATAGTCAACATAGGCTATTTCAGCACCAAGCTTTACGCAAATTTGAAGATTCAAGGCAGCTAATACTACCAATTGCTGACCATCTAATGAACCCCATCCAAGAGCTTCAAGATCAAGCCGAATACAATCCTCCCATCTACGTTTTAGTCGACACTTGGGAGCCATCGGCTTAGCGCAGATGACCCTTCTAAGTTCATTATCCACCCAGACAACCCTACACGCCCATTTCAGTCGTCATTATCGTTTAACTTCTATTAAATTTACCGGATGCAGGTGGTTTCGTGATAAATTAACTATTTTATAAAATGCTCCAGTTATTAGAGCTGATGCGTTTCTTGATTGGAGTCTCCATACTCATCAGCCATAATGAAACCGCAGGTAAACGATTTGTGTTCAGAAAATAAGACGACCTGATCAAAACAAACACTGCAATATATTTTTCAATAAATCATATTAAGAGGGTGTGGGCCTGTACTTCGAAGGTAAATCCAAACTAGTCCTTCTTTATTGTAACCAGCCATGTGGATGTTCTTGAAAAAATGTGCATTTGTAATTCTAAGATTTCTGGTCTGCGGCTATGACGTATGAAACTTCATTAGAGATACAAAAATTCCAGTATAGAACAATAGATTTTCGTATTTTAATGCTTCTTCGGCTAGGTAGAATCGAATTATTAATCATTCTCGAATGCTTGAGTAAATTCAGAAAAAGAAAAATAGTCAGTTGCATCCCAAATTTATTTATTTATTTATTGATATTTACAACTTTATAAAAAAATACAACAAGTAAATTTGATCATAATGACATAATGATGATATGATATGATACAGGATGTAGAGAAACTACCCAGTAGTAGAACTCTAAAAACAGTTTACAATATAAGGTCACGAGGCCATCTTCTTTTCAGGCGCCTCGGAGGATGGCCAGGAATGGAAGAGGAAGGAAGGTTAGAAACTAGTGGGTTTGGGTGGTTAGGGAGTTTATTATGGAAGGAATAATATCAGGTTCGGGCTAGATCGGTTACATAAGGAACATTTAGGTCATTATGGATGGTGATTAGTAACAAAATAAGGAGCATTGAGGATTTTACGAAGGATTTTGGATTGTAAAGATTATCCCAAATTACAATTAGAATCTATACATGAATTCATTCCAAAGATTCCACTCCCAGCTACTAACAGTTAAATATGCCTTCGGTGTAGAAAATCCAACTTCATTTCGAATACAAAGACCCAGAATAATGCAAGATTTTATTCTATCAGCTCTTTTATTTTATTAGCTCTTCCTTTTATTCTTCAATTACATACTTATTATTATTACTTATTATTTTTATTAATTATAATTATTCAATAATTATAACATTAAGGATCGTTAGAGGTTTCTTATTGGATGAGACTAAAGCCCCTCATTAAAAATTGTTAGAAGTGAATCTAATTGTTATGGTTTCTAATAAGTAATGGTTATAATATCTAAATTTTAATAAAAAACGTTATAGAGTTATTATGATTGATGAATTCGTAATGACAAAAATGATTCTTTTACAATGTAAATATTTTCTATACCTTTTTTTTCATATTCACAGACAAACAATGTTATTAACATGTATTTATACCTTTGAAGATTTATCGTAAACAAAGTTACATTACATTATAATGCTATATAAAATTTATATTATCAAATAAATAAAATATGCCATGAGCATGACCAAAAAGGTAACGTTGAGAATATACAATTCCATTCTTTG
>NW_027104806.1:355812-357997 GCF_000696795.3 Halyomorpha halys
TGTTCTAATCACAAATAAAAAATATATATGATAATATATATAATAAATATATTTGATTCTTAATGTTCCGAAAGTCCTTATTTAATTTACAGCAGAAAGGTTTTGTGTTAATTTTGAAATCCTTAATTAATTCTTACAAGATACTTATGAAATTTCAGTTATAATATTATAATTTCCAATATCCGTAGGAAAGTAGAGAGCATTATAATTTCCATAATAATTAACAAGTTTTAACCCGTGAAGCATGAGTTTCGTGAGAAAGTTAAGCGATAAAACACAAGCATACGTTGCTTGAAGTTAATCAGCTTACCTCCGATCGTGGTAAAATTTATATTTAAAGGACTTACAGGGCTTTAAGCGTAGCAGGAATATAATAACATAAATTTATTAGCCTTTTTGAATGTTATTTATTAGTATTGTTAATTTAAATAATTATAAAGTACTTTCTATCATTGCGCAAACTAATCCAGTAACTGACCACAAAACATTCTTATAACAATAAAAGAAAATCATTATCCTTAAATGATGAAATATTAGGATAAATAAAAAATATATAAAATAAATGATATGTAATTGCAGGAAAAAATAGGCCAGAATAAGTAATTTAAACCTGAAAATTATTCTTCGTCATGTAATATAAAGATAATATTACAAATAAATAAACAATATCAATACTCAATATGATTAATAAATGCGGTACGATATTTAAAAAGGCATTGAGTTATTCTTTATTCAAGTCATACAAAACAGTGACGTATAACTAAGTATTACAAAAATTATAAGTCCGAGTTCAGATCACATAACAACATAGTTTAGTTCAGAATAAAAATCACAGAAGATCCTAGAATCATTATGAATTCAAAAATGAAATATCGGACCCATTTAAACTAAGACCTGAGTAACATTAAGAAATATTATTTATTAATAGGGATATATACAAAATATGTACATTATATGTTATACAACATATAAACATAAATATTCAAAAGAGATAGAATTATATAAAAGAGTTTTTAAAAATAGGGAAATTTAATTTACAAAGGCCCAAAAATAAAAAAAATACCGTATAGAACTTGAATTTGTTATTTTATATTTAAATTTTAAAATATGTAAAATGAAATGGCAAATATTGATTAAAATATGTACAAAAAAAAAAAAGACTAAACAGTATGTAAATTTAAATTTGCTAAAAATATGACGAAATGTTCCTAAGAAGTATAAATGTTTATAACATGTGAGTAGTACATAAATCCGAACTGAAGTCTGTCCTGACATTCACAGATTTCACTATCAAAACTTGTTAAACATTTTTTTAATATTCAAAAACATTACAAATCTATTTATAAATACCAAAGTATTTACGTTTAAGTAAAAAAACTAAACAAAACATAACCGTTAAAAATTCAAATGTTAGAGGAATATGAAGCAAATTAATAAATTAATGTTTATTATTAAACTTTAAATTGATAAATTATTATGCAATATTATTATTATTCTGCAATTTTATTTAAAATATCTACCTTGCACTTTATATTATTTCATTATTTTTTTTTCAAATTGAAAACCATTGACAAACTGACCTGCCAAATGAATTAACACTCCTATTTATAAGAGTGTTAATTGAATTGATCAATTAACTAATTACTTGAAGGGATCGATATCTCATCCAATCAAACATTCAACAATGCCGGAATAAATTTATTTTAGGCCGGGTCATTAGTTATAGGATCCAATTATAATTAACAAATGTGCTTAAAGGATTAATTATAGCTTCATTATTATTCATTCTGATAAAACAAATCACTTTGCGAATTAAAAAAAAAAAATTAATCTTTAAAAAGCACTTATATCATGTGATAAATTGAAAAAATAATTAACATTATTAAACGAAAATCACTTATTCTAGATTTTAAAAAAATCAGTAGATAAGAAAAAATAAAACAAATCTTTTTAAAATAAAAAAACTTGCATATTACTTCACATCGCATTACAATTTGAACAACTCCCTTTAAAAAGTATCCAACTACGTAATTTACGAATCTATTATTTAACGTAAATACTTCGTTCTGGCCAAATCTTACTGATACAGGGAATGAAAGTAGAGAGAATATGGGGGAGCTGGCACACTTTTTTGAGCAGGGAGTTCCTCGACTTGCCACCAGAGTGCAGGGTTGTTAGTTCAGAC
>NW_027104807.1:0-34534 GCF_000696795.3 Halyomorpha halys
TTAATACACTTGTAAAATTTGAATTTTAATCTTCCGCCATGGGGTCAGGTGACCAGTGGTTAAGGTAGGTTCGAGGCTAGGGTCCAAAGTCCAAGGTCACGTGGTTAAGGCTGGTTCGAGGCTAGGGTCCAAAGTCCAAAAAGGCTCATTTACTGTTCCAGAACCGGCCTTTTATCCCTACTGATGGGATTTATTTTGATCCTCCAATTACGGCACCATTCTTCGAGGGCTGTGATATGGGATTAGAGAGTTTGAGATACAATTAAAGGGTCATTATTGACAAATACACAAGACTGTAAGCACACATGTGTTTTGGATTGTGTTGGGATTGGTTAGGATGGCAGCTGTATAGACTGTGTAGAGGATGGGACCGAGGATACTACCTTGAGGAACACCAGGGTACTGATAAAAGAGGATGAATAGGAACAATTGTGGTTTACTTTAAATAATCTATCAGTGAGAAAGGAACCTATAATGAGAAAGTATGTAGGAGTAGGAATTCACGGTGTTTTTAAAGAAGTCCCGGATGCCAGACTTGATCAAAAGGATAAATTATTAAACGCGAAATATTATTCCCAGGTTAAAAAAAAATTACAAAAATAAGAGTAGTTATTGATGTATTATAGGTCATAGCATTAATTTTGACCATTTTACATGGTAAATTAATCATTTAGTCCAAAGAAAGAAAGTCCAAGAAGCTTTTCAGTTTTTTTAATGAGATGTAGTATACCTATCTCAACGAAATCAAGTTGCTTTGGTTCCTTAGTCAAATTATCTCTTCAATAATAAATATAACATTGAAAGATAAGTTCTTTACAAAGATGCTTCCAATTTCGTTACCTCAATAATGTATGGCTAACTAAATCTGATTGTATGGCCTGAGAATTATCGTTTATTTTCGTCTTCAACTCAATATACTTGCTGCGGAAGAAACAAGAGACGATCTTTAGTATGATTGCTGCAGCGAGAGTATAAGAACGCTTTTCAAAGACAGTATGGAAAAGTTTCAATTATCGTAGATAGTCTCCGCTTATTGTAAGCATTCCCAATCAATAGGGTAACTGAATGTGGGTACAGTATTGGTTTAGTTTGACCAATCACCTTTTTTTTTTTTTTTTTACAATCAGGAGTAAATCCAGGATATCTAATATGATGGTCAACAAAATTTAATGTGAAATCTAGTACTGTTCGATTCAGACTTAATTTGAATAAATCGATTTTTTATAGAAAATTGGTATTCTATATACATGCGCATAAACCTGGTGTTAATACTCGTATAAGTATCATCATCAATATAGTTTGACATGGCTTAAATACTGAATTTTCATGAAAAGTTCTTTTAATTTTGTTTAATTAGATGATTATACATCTCTCATTGCTAGTAGTAATACAAATTAATAACTATAAACTATGGTTAATGTAAATATTTAAGTAAATGGAATAGTAATTTACAAGGAATGTGCAATGAGAAAACATGTTAAGTAAACAAATTAAAAAAAAAAAAAAAAACCTAGTAATATCTATAATCTATATCTATACCTATCAAATCTAATAAAACTAAAAAATAGGTATGATATATGTAAAAGAATATTAAGATAGAATAAAAACTTTATTATATAATTATTTTATTCATTATTAATTATTTTTGTATGTGTTGTGTTTCAGATTTCGAAGCGAATTACAATTCGAGTGAAATATTTCTCATATCTTTTCAAATAAATCATTGAAAGAAGAACACTCACGGTATGAAAACAGGTTTAAAAAATAAATTTGCATTTAAATGTCTGTATAATATGATCAGAAATGGCTGGTAATAAGTAAAATTGTATTCATTAACTAATAAAACCCCTTAACAATCTTCGATTGCAATTTTGGTGGAAAATTTTCCATCATTCAAGCTCAAATCAAATATCGATAAATCGATGTATCGACCATTTTCAAGTTTTTTTCTTAATTTATTGATATTTACAACTGTTATTGAAAATGTATACAATAAGTAAAGTTGGTGTGAGATCTACAATGCCATGATATAGACATGAGGAGAATCTAGCCGTTAATAGAACTCTAATAATATTTCTAGAGGAAAAGATCTCGAGGCCATATTCTTTTCAGACGCCTAGGAGGATTATCGGGTAATGAAGGAGTAACCAGGTTAGAAACAAGCGGGTTTTGGGTTGATAGGGAGTTTATCATGGAAGGATTGGTATCTGGTTCTGGACAAATCTAAAACTATGGAACATTGAGGTCCTGATTGATGACTTGAATCGTGATCAAGTAAGGATCATTAAGGATTTTGGATTGGATGCGAGATGAATTCGATGGTTTGTGGATTCTCAAAGCTCAAATTAGTTATAATATAGGCCTTATTACAGTTATATAAATGAATATTTTGTAATTAGTCGGAAATTTAGACCATTTGTCTAGTAAGGGTTGCAATAGTCGGAATCGACGAGCAGTTTCTTATCTTTTCAGACTTGTATAAGGATACTGTTTGTCATTTGTTGAGATGTAGTCCTAGGTAACGGATCTGTTCGACAGGAATAATTGAGGGAATAATTAAGGGATATAATGTGGCAAAGGACATGGCTTTACATCGAAGGGATTTGATGAGATTTATTGCAATTTATTTTAATCCCCCTGTTTTTACACCATTCTTCAAGGGTGCTGACGTGGGATTGGAGGGTTTAGGATAAAATGGAAGGTACTCTGAGGTACACCAGCAGACTGAGGAAAAGGGGATGAAAGAGGGTTGTTATGATGTACTTTATACGTTCTGATCTGTCAGAGAGATAAGAATGGATAATGAGTAAGTACATAGCGAGTAGGAATTTGCGAATCTTTTAAAGCAGTCCCGGGCGCCAAATTCGTTCAAAAGCCAAGTTAAAATTAAAAAATAAAATGAAAAAATATGATTGAGCCCCTAAAGCATGGATTGATGATTTCGCTATCACTAGATATAATAAAATCAATATCTTATAATAAAATATTATGTTGATTTTTCAATTCCGGTCATTATCTGAAAATTTAAAAATTACAAGTCTGAGCCATTTTCAACCTCTAATGTCATTAGAAGTCATTGGAAAAATAAGAACTATTCCACTCCTTTTGTTGTACTATGGGGACAATATTTTATCTCAAAAATAGATTTAAAAAAAAAAAATTAAAAAATAACATTTTCACTCCCTCACAATGTCTGACTTTCTTGGTAAAGCATGTTAAAATACTTTTTCGATCTACAATAGATTGTTTCAATTCATTGACTGATTTAGTCATTTTTTACATGAGGAATAAATTAAAAAATATGTCTCAATATTTCTTTTTTAAGCAGTAAAAATAATTAAAATACGACTATGTACGTACCCTTCACTACCCTGTTACTTCACTCCCTCATTTTGACATTTTTTCTTAACCGTAGTTAAATGTACTCTCGCGTGGCGTACTAGAGAAGGTTCTATGCCACTAAGTAGATATAAATTTTTGCTGCTCGAAATTATGATTTTTTCTATCGAGATTTTGGGAAGTGAAATCTACGCATCTTCAGATAATGACCCATATGTAAATTTCATCTTTATTTAAATGTATAGGCAAGTAACATTTTTTATATATTGTTTTTATTTATTAGGATTTTTTGTAATAAAGCGATAATTTATAATGTAGTAATCATCGAAGTAAAAAAAGTCGACGATTCAGTCTTTTATTCAAAGTTGTGACATACGATTTACAATTACAAAGTCGTCCTTCAATCGTAAGACCCAAGTATTTTGCTTGTTCACAATGTCCCGTTATTTAAACTAACGGAGACAAAATAATATGGACTTACGATGAATAGATGACTACTGACCTGGAAATCACATGTGACACATTGGAAAAAAAAACTGGATAATCGACTTTCTTTAGTTCAACGACTTGTACATCATGAATATAAATTATTATTTACTAACAAACTTAAAATATACAACATGCTGCTTAGACCGGTATGGACTTAGCCAATCAGGTAGGGGGCTCCTCCAAAAAATCCATTCGGATCTTTCAATCATATTTACTCCGACCCATCATTCACAGTCCCTTTTACATCAGAAACAAGGATTTGGATATGATAAAAAAAACAGCACAATACTTTTCACAATTCACTCGCTGGACACCCCAACCTACTCGTACAAACATTACTGACTGACTTACTGCAAAAAAATCTAACAAGAAAACTGAAACGCCTCTGGAGCAGGAACCTTCTACATTAGATGGATGTACTACGTCAGGAGTGTCGTAATTGGAAAAGGTTGTCTTACGTAGCGGTCGCCAAACTTTTTGACCTCAGGGACCAGTAAATTCATAATTTAAATCCCATGGACCACTAAAAGGATTTTTTAAGTGTTAAAAAATTGGGATATGCACATGTTTAGGAGTTAAAATCATAACTGTCACATGACCTTGGAAGGGCCTCATTGGACAGATTTATGTAGAGAACGATTTGTAGTGTCGGCATCGAATCTTCGGATTCGCTAAACCTATATAATTATGATTACTATTCTTATATAAAATTAAAACACTATTTGAACGACTATTTGAACCTATCAGGAAATAACAATTCTAACAATATTGATTCTCTTATTTATTTATTATGTCCCTAATACGTAAGATAATATTATTCTGGTTATAAATGTAAAATACTTTACCATGTTAAATGTTATAAATATAGGTTTGCGAGCAGCCTACAAGTGGATTTCCTAACAACTTGTTTTATTGTTGTTGATTGTTGCTTAAAGGGGTAAAACTCTCTGGTCATCAACGCCTATGACATGATAAAAGTAAAAAGATAAGTAAATAAAAAAAAATTAATAAATAGATAAAAAAAAATTAAAATCAAAGAGGAGCTATAATTTATAAAGAAGGCGATGTGCTTATAAAAATTCAAACACTAATGTAATTTTAGCTTCTTCATCTGTGAGAGATTCTGTTAAATTTGGGGTCAGTACTATCCTGTTTATTGATGGCAAATAGTGAGTACATTCTTCAAAAATATGTCTAATCGTGAGAATGGACTGACAATATTTGCACGTTGGAGGTGGCAGTTTTCTGATTAGGTGAGAGTGCGTGTACACTCACAACTTGTTTTATAACCTTTCCTTATAAAACTTCATGGTATTGTTTATTTCTAAGTTTGGATTAAAATAATTTGTTACAACATGATTAAATTGAGTGAAAATTGAATATTTAGCTACTGAGTGTCTTTTTGATCTTTTAATTTGTGAAGAAGATAATCAAGATGAGCTAATAGGCAACTGTTATTATATTATAATTATCGACATCCATTGTTTTATTAGTTTCAAAACATCCAAAACAATACTAACACAAACTAACTTAACACGGCAACAAACAAAATGGAACTCAGCTGGTCTGTTGCGTGACGTCATTCTCTATCTAACTGACCTAGTAACAGACTCTCATCCATGTTATTTAACACGCTTTAACATGTTAAATAAAGATCATGAATACCCCTAGTATAGATGGACCCATCCACATCAACAACAATCCCATTCATAGAACTACTTCCAGCTTCAATATTTCCAGCCCAGAGTCCTATTTGATGTATAGAGCTAACATAAAAAAGCTAAGATCAGTAAGTCAGTTAAAAGTTTCAAACCCTGAATTAATTAAGCTTTACACGAAAAACAAAAGTTTCTACTTCAAAGTCCAGAAAACCTTCGCTTGCTGTAACCAATACATTTCCAACAGCCTGTCCCATTTCCTGTGAAAAGCCAATTGAAGACAGACTTCCAATCAATAACAGAAAAACCTGACGAGGTTTACTGGCTCATAATGTTAGCATGCAATGCACATAGATTCCTTAAGCTGCGATGGTACACACACCATTATGATTAGAGATAATTATTGGAAATTTCAATTAATTGGTTTTTCTTTGTATCACGGTTGTTTTTCATATTTTTCTTTGATTCATTAATGATGTAGGTATAAATTAATTAAATTATAAAATGTAATGAAGTATTATTATTTATAGTTATTGTTTTTATAACGAGTCAATGCAGTTATGATAAACTAGACTCATGTGGATGAAACAAAGTTATTTATAAATTTATACAAGATTATAAATCTTTAATAAATAAATTCAATAAAAATCAGTAAAATTTACGTAGTTTTTAGAAGAACCTTTGTTATTGGATCAGTGCAACGTTCAGAAAAACATTGCTTATCAATGTTTTCAAAATTATCGCTAAATCTCTATGTTGATTTAAGAATTAAGAATCGACCATGAGATTTTATCTTATTACATTGTTCAAGTAATCGGAATAATAATGCATTAATGACTTAATTGTGACAAAATATATAAGTATCAATTTAATCATTTTTTTTTTAATATTTATTTATTGCTATTTAAAACTGTACATTATAATACATTTAGTAAATCTGATCTAAGTTAAATTGGAGTGTTACAGGCGTGTAGAGAAACTACCCATTGGTAGCACTCTAATGACATTTTACATTAGCTGGTCTCGTGGCCATCTTCATTTCAGGCGCCTCGGAGGATTGTCAGGAATGGAGGAGGATGCAAGATTAGAAACTAGGGGCTTTGAGTGGTTAGAGAGTTTATAATGGAAGGAGTGATATCTGGTTCGGGCTAGATCGGTTACATAGGGAACATTAAGGTCTTTATGTATGATTTTATTTGTGACAAAGTAAGGAGCATTGAGGATTTTACGAAGAATTTTGGATTGTAAGGATTGAATACGAGAGGAATTCGAAGGTTTAGTGGAGCCCCAAAGCTCAACTCCATATGTCCAGATTGCCCTTATTACAGTCATGTAGATCAGTCTTTTGTAATGTGTTGGAAGTTTAGACCGTTTGTCTAGTAAGTGGTGCAATAGTCGAAATCTACGTGCAGTTTCCTGTCTTTTCAGTCTGGTGTGAGGATTCCAGGTAAATCGCTTGTCCAAATGTAGTCCAAGGTAGCGAATCTGTTCGACAGTGGTAAGAGTAACATCATTAAATGAAACTGTAGGGCAGACGAAGTTTAAAGGTGATTTGATGGTCTTTGTTGGAATTTATCTAATCCTCTAATTACGACACCAATCTTCGAGGGCTGTGATATGGGATTGGAGATTTTGTGATACAATTAATGGGTTATTAATAACAGCGAGCACACATGTGTCATCGGCATACGTGGTGAGGATAGTGTTAGGATTGGTTGGAATGTCAGCTGTATAGACGGTGTAGAGAAAGGGACCAAGGATACTACCTTGAGGAACACCAGCGGACTGACAATAGAGGGATGAATAGGAAACAATTTAATAAAACTTTTGAAATTCATTTTTCCTTCTTTATTTTTTTGGAAGAAGATAATTGACCATATAAAGAACGCAATCCGGGTGGCGGTCATTAAAAGTACGAAATGGTAAAAACTATTTAATGGCTACCAACGTTTCGACCCATTTCGCAGCGCTTCATCAGTTATAAACCTTTCAGCATCAGCCCTGACAAAGCCCTGCGAAATGGGACGAAACGTTGGTTAGCATTATTTTTTTATTTTTTTTTTACAATTTTGTACCTTTATTGACCATTGACCACCACAAATATTCCTACATTCTTCATTTTTGATTAATTTTTCCTCGACGTTTCTTGGTTTTCCCATTTTAAGGATTATATAAGGTCTCCTTTAGTTCCCTAATGAATAACATCCATATAATTATAGTTATTCATGATTTGTCGTAATTTTACATGGAAAGTTATTCTGCTTAAATCGTTTTAACGATCAATCATTGATTGATGACCGATTGAGTGAAGAAGGTAGCAGTCCATAATCAAATGATAGTCGACACGGTTTAAACAGAATGAATGGAATTTGCATCATTTTATTGGAGGATAAGAGGAAATTAGGAGGACGTTTCTACAGGAATTATACCTAATATAAGGTACTTCAACATTCAGGATAGCACAAGAGCCGAGGAGAAAAAAGTCCGTTATTTTACACCAATTTTTGATAACTTTAATGAAAAATTATCAACAACGCCAGAAAAGAGGACATCATTTAAAGTTGAGTAAATTCGCTAGAATATGAGCCTAAATAGATCTATTTACGTTCAATAGTTCCCGAGATGTAGCTTTTTAAAAACCAACATTTCATAAAGAATGTTATGAAAAACCAATAGTCAATGAATATAGTTTGAGAAATCTAAATCTCAGAAACCATTAGACGTACAAATGTCTGCTACCACTTAAATTAAAGCTATTTTAATGTACAATAAAATAGGTCATAACGTTTATCTTTGTAGGAGTAATATTTTTTATGATAAATATTTGACAAAATTTGATTTTTGATTATTTATTTATTGTAATTTACAACTGTACAAAATAATACAATAAGTAAATATGTTGTATGTTTCATATACACTTGAAAATCTTGGGAAGGAACCACCCATTGGTGGTACATTTGACAATATAAATTCACTAAATGTTAATTTCTAAATTTTCGGAAAATATATTTGATTTTTGGAAAAATATATCTCAGGAACCACAAGATATATACATATCAGTTTATAATAGTAATTATACATAATTTTCATTAAGGTAATCAAAAATTGGGGTGAAATAACTACCTTTTTTCTTCTCTTTGGATCTTGTACTAGGAGAAGAAACTGTTCAAGTAAGGCCAATTTTTCAACTTAGAAAATCTTTTAAAAAAAAATTTTTAATTAAGAAAATAAATGGTTCAGACAATTCATTCTGTGAAAGGTATTAAAAAAGGGCGTTTTTAATCGGGAGTCCAGTCAGCAATATTTTCTTGAATTAGATGAAATTATTGAAAAAATAATTTTTCTACGTCCTGAAACCTTCTGAAACCTCTAAGGAGAGAAAAGAATTGGTGATAATGGTGATAATTTAATCCATGATGAAAAAAAGGGTATACCTAAATAACCTATATTTGGGGATGAAATTAGTATAAAATAAAATTGGTGACTCGCTTAATATTAGAAAGACATTTTGTTTTGTTCATCTTAAGCTATAAGTTTATATTTTACCATAAAATATACTAAATAAAATATAATACAACCCATAGCTGTTTTTTATTTAATAACAAATATATTGTCAGTGAGTCGTGTTTAAAAGCTCATATATTGCGGTTTGAAAGAAAGTTGAAATAACTATTTATTTTTTTCAACACCACCAGCTGTCGGCGACGTAGTAGATAAGAACGATTCCTAGTATCGTTCACCCATTATTTCCCCTTTCGTTTTCGGCTAAAAACAATAAAAGAATCGATAAGGAAAAAAGGAAAAAATCGAGTTGCGGTTACCAAAGAGATCGAAGACCTCACTCTTCCTCCAAGGCTGAGATCCACACCGATATAGTTTAGTGAGCTACCAAATATACTCAAGTGTTCTTGCTCAGCTATAGTAAAAATTTGTAAATTAAAAAGAAATATATTAAAAGAATTTAAATAAATATGAAATAAATAAATGATTCAGTTTATCGATAATGTATGAAACCAATAAAATGTAACTAACGTGGATTCCTCTTCGTACGTTTTAATTTATTATTGTAAATAATTTCATAGATTTATTTTAGTTTCAAGCTTTATTATTATTATTTTAGATTCTTTATAATAATGTTAAGATGTTCAAAAATCAGTAACTTAGCAATGATAAAATAAAATAAGAAACAATGAATATATTTCAGTAACCGGTTAATTAAAAAATAATTGAGCTAAAAATACTGGTACAGTATAAAAAAGACCAACACAAGTTATATTTATATCAAAATAATTAATGAATATCTTTTTATGCAACCATTTGTTACGGGGGATAGAACTGTTACCTCTCTGTTAGGTTAAAGAAACCATAAATTTCGATTTATCATAATTTACCATTATTTTAAAATTCAAAATAAAATATATTCAAATTCTCGTGATAAAAATATACAGATACAAGCCTCCATCCATTTCACAATTCATAGATTTTTAAATGTAGATATCATGAAATTAAATGTATAATTTGTTTAAAAATCTGCTGGAATCGAGGTAAAATGTTTGGAAATTGCCAGTATAGGACGTAAAAACGTAATATTTATAAAATGAACTATTGAAAATAAGTATTATTATTACATGTAAAAAATAATCTAATGTGGTTTAATAATTCTATTTACGATTGTAAAATATATATGTATTTTTTTTCATTTATATTCGTACAAAAAATTATTTTTAAAAATGAAAATCCTATTTTTTGAAATATATTTTATTGGAATAATAAATATTTATTGATTTTGTTCACTATGGACTAAATAGTTCATTTTATCCATAGTGGACCAAATCCACCCAAGATTATGAGTGCATACATATATAAAAATGCACATACCTGCATAACAATCTACGCGTATAATACACATATAATCTATTGGAAAAAAAAATCAAGTATTTTTTTTTAACATATATTCGTAAATTATCCAAAAAAATACAACATGATCGGATTGTATTATATATTTAAGCCTTTTTTAAAAATTCCTTATGTAAGAAGATTATAAAGAAGTAAACAAAATATCGATTTGAAAATCTTGTTTATATAAAAGAGATCGATTAAGTAGCAAACAACTTTTATTGTAGTAGTTTGGCTGAACTTTGATATTTGAAGTAGTATTATAAAAGGAAAGATCATTATTAAAAATTCAAGTTTATATTTGAACAGTTCCACTTTTTATTTCGTTATATCATTTGGGTCATAGATTTCGTAAAATTATTTAATAAAAATTTCTATATCTGGACCAGAAGTCAATATACAAATTATGTTTATGTATGAAAATATTCGGTAAATATATTTTGGGGTAGTAGAAAATGCCACATGTACCATTTATTTTGATTCTGTCATTTTTTACGATAGAAACGTAATATCTATTATGTTTAAATCATTAGAATAAGATAATTTTAATATTTAAAATAATATATATGTATAATATTAAAATATATAGAAGGGATAAAAAATATATGTTTATATTATTATTATTCTAAGTTTATAACAATAATATTTATTATATAAATGAATATAGGACTTACCATAGTTGAAGACCATGTTGCCAGGAAGGGCTAGACTCAACGACTCAGCTGGCGTTCGACCTTCGGACAACTAATGCCGGCAAAGGAACATATCTTTATCCTTTCGATGTCCTTAATATCGACTTTTCATCGAAATTATCCTTTCGATACGAAACTGGAGCCTTGGATCTACAACAATGGCACTTCGTAAAAGTCCTAAAATTGATCAGTAAGTATATATTATATAGACATATACATATATTGTCGTATGCCAACATTTGTAACAGGTATATTAAAATTCAAATCCAATAATGTTGGAAAAATTAAATACATCATATTTAATATATGCTTGCAGGAAGATTTCTGGTTATTTCATCCATTTATATAGCTAAACATTATTTCATTTAAGATTTACAACCATATGGTTTGTATTGAAGTCACAACCTGATAATCATCAATAAATATTCTACTTAAATAATTAACAACAAATATTTCACAATATTGTTGATAAATTAAATATTTTAATATAGTTGGAAAATCCGATGCATAGATAGGATCAATAAGTGTTCAAAATTTTGTTGCTAAAACTAGAGTCTTCAATTTATGGGTCATTTTGGTGGATTTTTTTTTAATATAAGACATTCAGCTCAATTAGTGTTTGTGTTTAATTAAAAAATGAGTTTATACCAAACAAATTTACAAAGGTTTAGATTTGTTTTTTCAGTTTTAAAATCCCAACCAGAAATCAAGAAATCGTTTTTGTAAAACTATTTTTATTATTATTATTAATATTTTTTGGAATTAAAATTCCAACCTGATAATCAATAAAACATTTTTAGAAAAAAAATCCAATTAAATAATTAAAAACAAATATTTCACAATATTGTAATTAAAATATTTTCATGTACTTGAGAAAACCAATCCATTGATAAGTTCAATAATTGTTCATAATTTTGATAATTTAATTTTTGTTGCTAAAACTCGATTCTTCAATTTACGGGCCATTTTAATGGATTTTTTTTCAATATAAGACATTCAGCAGCTCAATTTGTGTTTGTATTTAATTAAAAAGTGAGTTTATATCAAACCAAAGTTTGTTTTGTTGGTTTTAAAATCCCATCAAGAAATCATTTTTGGAAAACTATTTTATTATTATTAATATTTTTTTGGAATTAAAATTCTAACCTGATAATCAATAAATGATTTTGAAAAACATATTTCACTTAAATAATTATGAACAAATATTTCACAATATTAATAAAAATATATATATATTTTAATATTTGATATTTAGCTCAATTTTTGTTTGTATTTGATCAATAAATATGTACTAGGGGAAAACTAAGAGTTTATTACAAGCAAACAATTTTTAATGGGTTACATACTTTTATAGTTGCTAATTAGGTTACGTTAATTATTTGTTAAAACTGTTAATCATTCAACGCATAATTTAATGAAAACGTTGTAACAGAAGAAAGTATAGAATTTCTTCTGCTACAACTTTTTGACTAAGCTCCACAGTTTAGGAGTTAATTGGAAAAAAAAACCTAATTCATCACTTTTATTAAATTTTAAAACATTAGAATTGCACTTCCTGGTTATATTTAATAGAAACAAATTTTTAAAATTATTTGCAGATATGTGTTCATTGACTTGCATTCTATACATCATGAAAAAATGGCGGCTTTTGCAATATGCTTAAAAAAAGTAATTTTTCTTTCGGAGCTCCATATATTTAAAACTACCAAAAAATTAAAAACCTAATAAAAAAAAAATTTAAAAAAAGATTAAATTTGCTTGAACGTTCAATGGTTCTCGAGAGATACTTTTTTAAAAAAGCAACATTAAACAAAAAATGCACTGTGTTTTTCCAGCACTCAGTTTAAACCCAGTTCAATGTACTATATTAGAGGTTATAACTTTTTTCTGTATAGAGGTCGTAAGTAATTAATATGCTATTTGCTTATAAATGCAAATTTTGCTAATCAAATTTTGTAACGAAATTTGAAACAAAGAGGAATCAATTTATTTTAACAATTATCATGAAAACTACAACTCCTAGGAAGAGAAATGTCATAAACTATTTTGTAGTGCATTAAACTAGCTTTTATTTGAGTGCTGGCAGACATCTTTATTTCTAATGGTTACTGAGATATAATTTTTCATAAATCATATAAAGTTTTTTATGAGCTAAAAGTAGTCAATGATATAATTTTTTTTCTAACTTACCTTTAGCTTATAAAACTTTATATGTATCTAATTCTTTAATTTTGGTCATTCTTCTTACATATTTATTTAATCATATTTAGGTTTTTCTTTATAACATTTTTTTTTTTTTATTACTTCAATTTTAAATAATTTTCTATTAGTATATATATTTACCTAGTTTATGTTCATAACTTTTTATTTATTTTTTCTTCTTTCATTCTTAATTTTAATATAATTCTTCAATCTTAATTTCATAATTAATTTTAATATTCCCTTTCAGTTTCAGTATTCTTGTACTATGAGACTATAAATTTTCTTCAATACTAATTATGTACCTATATTATCTGTTATCTTTTTATTTGTCTAGTTATTCTATATTTCCTTTTATTCATAATGGTTGTTATCTTCTTATTTTTTTTCTTAGGCCTGATGAAAGCCTAGAATTCTGGCTGAAACGTTGGCACTAAGAAATGAGTTTACTTATTTGTTTGAAGAAGTTTGTCGGGGGGTGCGGTCAGCAAAGAACAACATAAATAAACAAAACCATATTTATTTATTTTATGCCGACGTTTCGACCTGAGTTTCAGGTCTTCATCCAGCAACAAACTTCTTCAAGCATTAATCTACGGTCAACTATCTACACCTCAACATTTACTTATTTGTGTTCTTTATCGACCGCACCCCTAACCAACTTCTTCTCATCTGTATACAAATAATTATTTTACTCTCTGTACAGATATATATTGATTATTGGGTCAAAATAACCGAAAAATTTATTCGAAAAATAACACTTAAAAAATATATCGAAATAGCAATCTACGAGAATACAGGTCCACTCATGTACAGCACTCCTAACGTCCGTTCACATACAACTCTACATATGTCTCTCATTTTTTTTCTTTTTTTTTTCTCAGAGTGCTATCCCACTGCTCTATTATATCGCATCTTCATGTAACAATAATGTTCAGCGAATTTAATTAATTTAGCCCAGTCGAAACCTAATTTATATAATTTCTCTTGATGTAATCCTCACATATACGTTGCGTTCTATAACTTCGCGCTTGTAATAAAATTGATTACTTTAATTCTTCAATCCGTCATTTCTTTACTCCAAATATTTTCGAAGACTTTAGGACGTTGTTCTTTCCTTAATACAAGCATGCTGAATGTTTGCCTCTTGCCGCAAATTCCAGACTAGCACAAATACTTGGTAAACAAAAGAAGGAACAAACTCCGCTATCTACACGTTTGAATGCTCTTTTGCATGTTTGCCACCATGATATATTTTTTTAATGAAATTATAGCTCAGTTTTTGTACTAATCGGGAAATAAACAACAAGCATAAATATATTTTTTTTCACTATAAATTAAAACAACAATTATTGAAAACAAATTGCAAATTTTGTTCCAAAGTCTTGAAAGTTATTCTTATTATACGTTTGCAACTCGCCGCAAATCCAAGACTGGTATAAATGCTTGGTAAACAAAAAGAAGCAACGAACATCGGTATCCTCACGCTTGAGTGGTGTTTTGATTTTTGTTGGCTATTACATTCGATTTTCATTACAAAAAGGAGAAGAAAATATATAGATTATAAAAATTCATAGAAATAAAACTACATAACCTATAAATTTAACCTCAGTTCTAGATTTTTTATCTGGAACTTTATAATTTAATTACCTAGACATATAATGTCTTTATAAATATATATATTACTGCTATTAAAGTTAATTAACATTTGAAACAATGTGTATACACAGAATCGATAGAATTTTACAATATACAATCTTAAGCTAGAATAAATTAATGAATCCGAAGGTTGGAGAAAGTCTTTAATTAATTAAATCACAGAGAGCACAAACATTTATCTGTTGTCAGTTCTAAAAACAATGCTGATTGAACACAAGCATGTGGTTGCGGCACAAGTTCCTTATACTAGGGGTATTCATGATATTGTGGGAAATGTAAAATGTTTTACCATGTTAAATGTTATAAGTATAGCATTGTGAGCAGCCCTATTTTAAGTAATTTTAAATGATAAATGCATAAGAGCTCCTAGCGGATTTTCTGAGCAACTTTTTTAGTAACCTTTCCTTCCAAAACTTCATGTTATTTAAATTTTGATTACAGTAATTAATTACAACATGCCTAAAATAATTGAAAATAGAAGTGTAAAAGTTTGGCTACTGATTGTTTTTTTTTTAAAGTCCAAAACACAAGACAAAAGAAAAAAAAAATACAAACTACGAATAAGTAACCTAACACGACAACAAATAAAACGGTGACGATCTCAGTTGGTCTTTTTCGTGACGTCATTCTCCATTTAACAGACCTAGTAACAGACTCTCAGCCATGTTACATGTTATCGTTTTAACATGGTAAAAGAAGGAAATATTTCTCCATTTAACACGCTTTAACATGTTAAACTAAAGATCATGAATGCCCCTTACATGTTATATTGTTTTAACATGCTAAAAGAAGGAAATATTTCTCCATTTAACACGCTTTAACATGTTAAACTAAAGATCATGAATACCACTATTAAGTATTATGTGTTATGTCCCAGAACTAACACTAGATCGGCCACAAATTCAGGCCATCTGTATCAGGGAAAACAAATAACTGATGCATGCGCGACTGTGATTGTTTGGCAAACGTGTAAAGACACCTTTAATTTCAAATTTCTGGATAGAAAAAGCGGATAAATCGAAAACTTAAAAATTTGACAACAACTTTCTGACTGGTGAAATTGAGGTAAAGCATTATATTAAGCCCATTAAGAGATTTCAGGAAATAGTCCCCAGACTTCTTGTAATCTTTAAGTTCCCTTACTTAGATAGTAAGGGAAGTAATACGCTAATAAAAATCATTTTTTCTTCACAAATAATTTTGAGCTAATACTATAATTAAAACTGGAGAAGAAAACAAAACCAAACATAGAAGGAGTTTTAAAAAATTGGTTCATTCAATTTAAGACCAACTTCCTTAATCCTTAATGAAGAACAGAAAGAAGTTAATAGTAGTTTTGAAATATTATATGCTTTAACTAACTTAATGGTTAAGTATACTCCACAGTGAACCTATGAAAAGTGCTGATGGAAAATAAAATTGGTGTCCGCGTCCCAATAGCATGGGGTTGGGATGGGATATCGATATCGATATTTTATCTCCGATATTTGATTTTTCGATGAAAAGTGTTTCTTTTAAAACCAATATTTCGTCCTCATAACGGTATTAAATCCAAATGGTGAAGATGTATATACATTAATCAAACATTATTGAAATTTTGATGTCAATTAATATATAAATAAATTGATAAGATTGTGACTATAGTAAAATAAATACTAACAGCTAACTTCACTGTTTTTTTCTTATTATTTTAGAAAATTTGACTATCTATAATATTATCATACATATACTACATAAAACATGAATAGTTTTATATGATACCCCTCATCATGTTTCAATATCTATCAAAGTGTCGTAAAACATTTTTCAAGAGTGAAATAAAGTTGATATTAGTTTTTTGCACCTCTATAAACCCTTAAATACGACTTTTGGGAAAAATAGGAAATTACAATTTTTTGCCCAAAATTTTCGCCTTACATATTGACCAGCACTTAATCAAGGGGGTAAAACCCTTTTGAAAAATTAAATTAACTTCAACATAATTCAACCAATCTTGACGAAACTTGGGAGTGGTTTAAGGCTCTATAATCAGCATAAATGGGATCTAATTAAAGAAATTAGAAGCGGAGATATAAAATGAAACGTTCGAAAAGATGTTCTTTATTTGAAACTAATATTTAGCCCCTATAAAGACAATAAATCTAACTGTATATGTACTATAGGTATAGAAAAGAGGAAATATTCACCTTTGTGCCAGTTGTATTAACGTAGAAATGTGGTACGCAAAGGAGTTAACGATTATATGAACAATGGACACCGGGAGAAAAATAAATACAAATAAATCAAGTTCGAAAATTTCTAATTTTTAATTTCTTTGAAAAATAGTATTTACAGTTTTCAACGACGCTTTTTATGACCTATTTTACTGAAATCCTCATTAAGTTTTTCTATTTTTAATTTTAATAAAATAAAAAATCATTTAATAGAATCAGCCATATTTTTCTTTTTCTGCAGAAAGAGACGAATCGCTTGAAACGTAATAACTGTGGGAAAAAAAATGCATACATTTAAGCTACGCACAAAAAATATTTTATTTTGTAAATAATTTAGTTTTATAAAAACCTTTCCAGGAAGATAATGAACATTTATCAAAAAGCCTCCCGCCACAGTTGGATGAACGGTATGGCAGCTCATAAAGTACGAACAATTAAATATTAGTTTTTATATATTAGATAGACAAATCCTTATTTATAAAATATAAAAATCCTCTTTGTAAATTGTACTTTAAAAATGTTATCATCTCGCACACAGCTTCAGAAATACTATCAGTGAATAAGAGATAACAAAGGAAGGACCAATGTAAGAGATAAAAAGTGTCCATATGTCATAACATAGCGGGTCTTTCACACTGTGACAGTTCTCAGCCATGGAAGCACCTATCACAGTCACACCAACTGCCATGCTATAGTCTTCATAATAGTTGCCATCATGACTGGTAGTACTGTCGTAATAGATATGCCAAATCAATAAAACGGATTTAATCAAGATTTGACAGACGACGGAGAATTAGTTGCTCAGACAATAATGAAAAAAAAGTATTCCATCCTCGACCAAATCATTTTTTTACAGTAGTCAGATAAGATTTCAAAGTCACGAATAAATCTTGAAAATTAAATGTATGTAATCCTGTTATTTGTATTATATAATCTGTTAATTTCATCTTGTAATATATTCACTTTCTATATGCTATACAACTGACACTCCAACCAATCCTAACGCTATCCTCACCAGGTATGCCGATGACACATGTGTGCTCGCAGTTAATAATAAACCTTTTAATTGCATCCCAAACTCTCCAATCCCATGTCACAGCCCTCGAAGAATGGTGTCGTAATTGGAGGATTAAAATAAATCCCAACAAATCCCATCAAATCACCTTTACCCTTCCTCGTAAACCTACTGACTGCCCTACAGTTTCCTTTAATAATGTCGCTCTTACCCCTGTCGAACAGATCCGCTACCTTGAAAAACAAGAAACAGCACGTCGATTTCGTCTATTACAGCACTTACTAGACAAACCGTCTAAACTTCCAATTCATTACAAAAGACTGATCTACATGACTGTAATAAGGCCAATCTGGACATAAAGAGTCGAGCTTTGGGGCTCCACTAAACCTGGAAATTCCTACCGTATCCAATCCTTACAATTCAAAATCCTTCGTAAAATCCTCAATGCTCCTTTGTCATAAAGAAAATCATACTTAAAGACCTTAATGTTCCATATGTAACCGATCTAGCTCGAAACAGATTTCATTCCTACAATTATAAACTACCTAACCACCCAAATCCACTAGTTTCTAACCTTGCTTCCTCTTCCATTCCTGACAATCCTCCGAGGCGCCTGAAAAGAAGATGGCCACGAAACCTACTAATGTAAAAACCTCATTAGATTGCTACCAATGGGTAGTTTCTGTACACGCCTGTATCACCCCATTATAACTGGGACCAAGTATTATAATGTACAGTTGTAAATTCCAATAAAGATATATTATTTTTTTTGTTCTCTCTTCTTTCTATATTTTAATTTTACTTATTATCATAAGCGTTTATAGTTATTAATATAATTCCTTTATCTTCTTATAATACTTAGACTATACATTTTATTTCAACATTATTGATGTATCCTAATCGTTGCTCGTCTTCTAATCATTCTGTAATTCCTTTTATTCATTACGGTTGTTAACCTTGTTTTTGTTCTTAGCCCTGATGAATGCCTGAAACTCTGGCCGAAACGTTTGCCCTAATAAATATTTTTATCTTATTTGTAATCTTCACCAACCATCTCCTAAATTAATTTTAATAAACAATGAATCAAGACAGAAGTTATGGTGCGGTAAAGCGCCGGAAGGTTGCGAATATATATCGAACCAACATGTTAGAAGAAATAATTCATTTTTCGATATGGTAGTTTCGAAACATATCATCACATGACAGGTTTAAAAAAAAATTATTGTACTATTTAAATACCTGAGGTATAATAAATAAAAATTCTCTTAGGTTCATACCCATTAAAATTTATTACCAAAAGTTTAATGTCAAGAGTAACTAATGATTTATTGTCATTTTATTGAATAATTTAAAGATTAATAGGGAGTTCTAATAGGACAGGAGCTCGAAGGAAAAGTGTAGTCAGCGTTATGCTTGAGATTATTGAAGCGTAAGCTGTGGCTCTGCTTCGCTGACGTTCCAAGAACATGTGCCCCCTATTGGGGCTACACGTGTTTTTAAATACGATTATCAATCGAATCTGGAATCGATAATTTAATGAGAACTGTCAATCAAAGAGAAATAATAAACTTTTAAAAAGAGTGAACAAAAGGAACTAGTGGTCTATAGGTTGTTGAGCAGGTATTCGGAAGGGACAAATGGAAAACATTTAGTACAAGAGCCGGGAAGAAAAAAGGCAGTTATCTCACCCCAATTTTTGATTACTTCAATAAAAGCTATGTATAATTACTAATCAAAATGGATGAGTCTGTCAAGTATAGGTAGGGGAATTAAAAAATGGCGGCTGTTTCAAAACCTTAAAAAAAAACATTTTTTTCATACGGAGCTCTATATCTTAAAAACTACCAACAACAATAAAAAATCTAAGAGAACATTATTTAAAGAAGAGTACATTTGCTGAAATACTAGCCCTAAAAGAGCTATTTACGTCCAATAGTTCTTGAGATATGGCTTTTTAAAAAGAAAAATTTCTTTAAAATCTACTGAAAGATTAGTAGTTAGTTAATTTATTTTGAGAAATCTATATCTCAGAAACTATGTGACGTACAGATGTCTATTAGCACTCAAATTAAAGCTAGTTTAATGGACTATAAAGAAGTTTATGACCTTTACCTTCGTAAGAATAGTAGTTTCCATGATATTTGCTAAAATAAATTGATTTATAGTTGTCGGACAATAAATTTGATTTATGAAAAACTTGATTTCAGAAACAATTGGGCATACTAATGTCTGCTAGCGCTCAAAGCTAGTTAAATTTACTACAAAATAGTTAATTATGTCTATCTTTGTAGAAGTAATAGTTTTTATGATATTTGACAAAATAAACTCACTGTTAATTTCTTGTTGTTCGTATAAAATGTTGGGTTTTTGAAAAAAATATATCTGTAGATCCATAAGACTCACATATGTTTCCCAACACTCAAAATAAAGGAAATTTAACTTACTATAAAGTAGTTTATGACACTTATGTTCGTAGGGGTAATAGTTTTTATTATATTGACATATGAATATAAATTTAGCAAATGAAAATTTGTCCGAACAACTATAAATCAATTCATTTTAGAAAATTTCATGTAAACTACTACTCCTACGAAGATAAACATCGTAAACTACTTTATGGCTCATTAAACTAGCTTTAATTTGAGTGCTAATAGACATCTGTACGTCACATAGTTCCTGAGATATAGATTTCTCAAAATAAATTAACTAACTACTAATCTTTCAGTAGATTTTAAAGAAATTTTGCTTTTTAAAAAGCTATATCTCGAGAACTACTGGACGTAAATAGCTCTTTTAGGGCTAGTATTCCAGCAAATTTACTCTTAGGTTATGTTTTTATTATATGTTTATATGAACACTTTGACGACTGGCAAAAGTTCATGGCCAAAATTCTTAATTTTGTAAAAAAATAAAATAGTACATGTGTAAAATCGCTTACACAAGCACTTATATACTACCTCTCAATCTTAATGGTTCTTCCACGACAGAAATCTGTCCCGTGTAAATGGGCCTTAAAGTGTGCTTTGAAGATAAAACGAAGCCCTAACACTTCCAGGAGGCCCTCCAGAAAAAGAACAGAGATGACTGCCGTGTTTGTTACCCTAGGACCGATACAATGAACCCTTCCAGGTTTTTTTCTCCTCCTCGGCAGGAAGCCTTGCATCATGAAGGAACACGTGGTCTTCATTACAGGACTTCTTCACTCCTCGACTCCTTCTTTCTTGTTTACACTTAGTGGTACCAGTTTTGACTCGAGTAACTCACACCTGGGGTACTTCTAAAAATGTTGGTAGTCTAAGGGCCAAGTGTCTCAGGCAATGCTCTCAAGTTCCAGAAAGTAAATAAGACGGGAACATTTTACTATTAAATTCAAGAACGTACTATAGCCAGGTTTAATACTTGCTGCAATTCCTAAATTCGTAAAAATATTTGGTATAAGAAGAAAGAAATAAACATCATTATCAACAGCTTGTATGTTCCATGGAGCCAATGGCGGATCTCAAAAACCAACAACCATTGATTTAATCTGTTTTTATCATAAAATGAAAAAAAAAAAAAAAATTAAATGAAAGAAAACGTAAATATCAGTAAAGAAGGGTAGTTTGGTAAGTTGACAGCAGAACTTCATTCTTATGAACCCTGACGAAGCCCTGAAAATTGGGGCGAAACGTTGGTTCAATAAATAGTTTGTTGTTACTATTTTGATACCTTTGTTGACCGCCACCTGGACTACTTCCTCTAATCTACTTCATACGGTCAACTATCTTCTTCAAAAATGACTGAAGATGGTAGATGACAACAATTTACAGAATGATACTAATGAAATAGTAGATAATCTTTATTAAATCAACTTTCAGTTTATTATTTTTATAAGATTTAATTGACACTAGCAGACTAGGTTATTACATACAATAATAACAATAACTGTTGGCTCGGTTATAATAATAAGGAAAATAAGAGTTGGCGGGATAATCCGTGGAGGTCCAAGCTCTCGCGCCAGTAGATCGCGCGTTTCATGACGTGGTTTTCATAGGGTGAAAACCACACGATTATTTTTGTGAGTCCCACCCATTGGCTAACGGGCCTCACAAATGTCCGTGGAGAGGCTGTAAGTGAATATTGTATAATTATATGCTTGAAAAATTCCGAATAGGGCCGAGGACTAGAACTTGCAACCTTTGGGTTGGCAGACTACCATTGGTACCACAGGTGGCTACCGTCACCCCAGCAGACTCCGTAATGCTTCGAAATTTCTAGATTTAGGGATGTAGATAAATTAATTGAATACAATTGAAACCTTGAAATAAATTAACAATATTTACTTATTGACACTCTGGATTAATGTATTAATTAATCATTTATTATATCTATTTAGTTTATAACGGTAAATAACATTATATAATAAAAATCTATGGTAAAAAAATAGAATCAACTTCAACAGGACTCAACCAATCTTCAAGGACTTGGGAGTGCTTTATGGCTCTATAAACTGCACCAAATGGCATAATCTGGACCTAATTAAACTTAAAACTGGAGATATAAAATATAACATTTGGAAAGTTTTTCTTTATTTGAAAGCAATATTTCGCCCTAATTAAACCTAAATTTTGTTGATGTAGGTTAAAACAGCGGACATTTAGCCTTCCATTGGTTGCATTAAAGCAAGAATTGAATAAAATGCAGATGAGGTATTAGTACAAGAGCCGGGAAGAAAAAAAGGCAGTTATCTCACCCTAATTTTGGATTACTTTAATGAAAACTAAGTATAAATACTTGTCAAAATTGATGAGTCTGCCAAGTATAGGTAGGGAGAATAAGAAATGGCGGCTGTTTCAAAAGCTTAAAAAAACATTAACTTTTCATTCAGAGCTCTATATCTTAAAAACTATTAACAACATTAGAAAACCTAAGAGCACATTATTTAAAGAAGAGTAAATTTTCTGAAATAATAGCCCAAATAGAGAGAGAGCTATTTACGTCCAATAGTTCTCGAGATATAGCCTTTTAAAAAGCAACATTTCATAAAAATGTACTGAAATATCAGTAGTTAGTTAATTTATTTTGAGAAATCCATAACTTAGGAACTATGGGACGTATAGATGATAATTAGCAATCAAATTAAAGCTAGTTTGTGACCTTTACCTTCGTAGGAATAGTAGTTTTCATGATATTTGCTAAAATAAATTGATATATAGTTGTTCGGACAATAAGTTTGATTTATGAAAAACCATTGGACATACAGATGTCAGTCAGCACCCAAATTAAAGCTAGTAAAATTAACTATAAAATAGTTAATAATGTTTTTCTTTGTAGGAGTAGTAGTTTTTATGATAGTTGACAAAAGAAACTCAGAAAATGTTAATTTATAGTTGTTAGTATAAAATGTTGAGTTTTTTAAAAAATATATCTCTAGATCCTATAAGACGCACATATGTTTGCCAACACTCAAAATAAAGGAAATTTAACTTAGTTTATTACAGTTATCTTCGTAGGGGTAGTAGTTTTTATGATATTCACATATGAATATAAATTTGGCAAATGAAAATTTGTCCGAAGAACTATAAATCAATTTATTTAAGCATATTTCATGAAAACTACTGCTCCTACGTAAACAAACCTGACATACTACTTTATAGCACATTAAACTAACTTTAATTTAAGTGCTAATAGACATCTGTATATCAAATGGTTTTCAAGATATAGATTTCTCAAAATAAGTTCACTAACTACTGATCTTTCAGTACATTTAAAAAGCTATTTTTCAAGACCTATTGAACGGAAATAGCTCTATTAGTGCTTACATTTTAGAAAATTTACTCTACTTTAAATGATGCTACCGAGGTCATTATTTTATTTGTTGTGTTGGCTAAACTTTCACACAATTTCGATTTTTCACTCACTTTAGGCATGATGTAATAAATTACTTTAATCAAAACTTAAAAGTAAACAACAATATGAAGTTTGGAAGGAAAGGTTATAAAACAAGTTGCTCAAAAAATCCGCTAGGAGCTCTTATGCATTTACTATTGACAACGGACATCGGGAAGAAAACACATTATCTAATTTTTAATGGTGTTTAAAAATAAATTATATAAAAATAAAATATAATAAAATAAATTTTTAAAAAAAAGTAAAGTATTGGCCGACTTCACTCGAAGACTCATTATGATTTTATATTTTTTTGTGAATATAATATCGTTTAATGCAAGTAATCATTTTTGTTTCTTATACTTCAGAAAGTGACAAATCGATTGGTATATAATAACCGTGAAGAAAAAATTTATGCTTTCTGAGCTAGGCGCCAAAAATCTTCAATATTGCACATAACTTTTTTTGTACCAGAAAAACAGGGGATTTTAGAAGCTTTAAACCTTACAATATAGAGATTCATGATCTTTGATGAAAAATGTTAAATAGAAAAATATTTTATTTGACGTTAGATATTACATTTGACATAGAAGAAGGTCTGCCAAATGGGGACAGACCAGCTGAGTTGCACATCAAATTGCCAGCTGACGTCTTGATAGGTTAGTTGCTCATGTATGGTTTATGTTGCATTTTTTTATTTTTTTTTTTTTTGACATTTTCAAACTAAACTAATGTAACGGATAAAAATAATAATGAGGTAATAGAAAAAAAAGCAAGGAGAAGAAACAAGGAACCAGTAAGGTGGATGAATGATGATATGACGAAGCAGTTGGAAATTTGATTATCTTCTAAAGATTAAAATGTTACAAAACAAGTTGTCCAGACAATCCGCCAGTAGCTCTGCATTTAATATTTAACAAGAACTTTAAATTAGTGTTGAATACCCCTCATGACGTCAGGAAACATTTGGAAAAAAAAAGTAGCATGTAAATCGGTCCAGTATTTAAAACTTTATTGCGGACAAACGTATGAACCATTCCCTTTTGTGTAAATATATATTGGTTGTAAAACCCAGAACAATACAATGTAAGTTTGAAAAGTAAAAGTAAGTTATTAAATAAAATAAGATTTTATTTGTATTACATTAATGACCGTCAAGATGTGTCACCAAATCCTATATTGTCGACTAATAAGATATAATACCCCAAGGAAAAAAATTACTTCAATTAAAAAATAACAGTGAGAATAAGCAAAATTTTAAATAAATTAGAATATTTCCAATAGTTGCATATTCCAAAATAGTTTTTCGTATTGTGACTAAGATGAAAATAAAAATCACCCATATTAAATACTGTGGTATATACCAGGGCATTCAAAAAGTCCTGTCGTTTTTCGTTTGTTCGTTGTTTATTTTGATTCTAGAGTGTTTGCTAATTAATTCCGTTCAATACAACTTTTATCCATGTAAACACAAATGTTTATACTTTATGAATAGGAGGCTAAGGAGGATTAATTTAATGCAGTCACCATCCAACTGTCTAGTTAAAATGATTCCAGTTGAAACTCAAATTCGGTCGATTTTGCTCTATGAGTTTAAACTTGGCTCAAAAGCTGCCGAAACTGCTAGAAAAATATGCTCCGTGTTTGGGGAAGATGTGCTGTCTGAGCGGAAGGCACAATTTTGGTTTTCAAAATTTCGTGGAGGCGACGAGACACTAGAAGACGAGGCACGCTCAGGTCGACCAACTGTAGTTGATAAGGAGGACGTTCGAAGAGTAGTAGAGTTGGATCCGCGTCAAAGTTGTTCAGAGATAGCCTCTCAACTTAATATCTCAGCCACCACTGCCTGGAATTACCTTAAAGAACTGGGAAAAGTGAAAAAACTGGATAAATGGATTCCTCATAAGCTTTCAGATGCCAATATGCTTGTTCGCTTGACAACTGCATCTTCGTTAACTTCCCGCTTGAAAGTCGAACCCTTTTTGAATCGAATCATCACCTGTGATGAGAAATGGGTGTTGTACAACAACTTCAGACGATCATATCAGTGGTTGTCGGCAGATGAGAAACCTAAACAATTTCCAAAACCAGATCTCCATCCAAAGAAAGTTTTGCTCATTGTTTTCTGGACAGCCAAAGGTATAGTGCATTTTGAGATTCTGAATCAAGGGCAAACCATCACTGCAGAAGTATACTGCAATATACTGGACCATTGCCAATCCAAGCTTAAGACTTTTGATCCCTGCTTAGTCAACAGAAGAAGACCTTTGCTTCTTCAAGACAACGCTCGACCACACACCGCCTAATTGACCAGGGAAAAATTGACAGAAATAGGCTGGGAAGTTTTGCCTCACCCACCATAATCCCCTGACCTGTCACCCACTGATTATCACCTATTCAGAGATCTCGACAACAATCTGAGACAAAAACGTTTTCAAGACCGTGACAACCTAATTCACGAACTGACCACTTATTTTTGCAGTAAAAATCAACAGTTTTTTAAGGAAGGAATTTGGGCTTTACCATCTCGTTGGGAGAAGGTTACCGACTGTAACGGTGGATATTTTGATGAATAAAGGTGATTATTTGAAAATATTTATTTATTTATAATTTTCCCCCAAAAAACGACAGGACTTTTTGAATGACCTGGTATTTGTAATTTAATAATTTTATATTATAACATGTGGACTTAGTGTGGTTGACAAGGTTTTCTCCTTAATTTTTTTTGCTAATATTTAATGATACAAAATTATTTTTGGTCGTTGGTTAATATCTCCTTCATATCCATGAATTAAAGAGAGCAAAAATTCCAAATAAATAAAAACATCATTAGTATTTTATAGCAAGAGTCGAAAAATATATCCTAAACTTCATCAAACACCAGTAAATATCCGAGTACCATCAGAGCAGGAATGGATGACACCACCTAATTTTACATCTGAGGCAGCACGTCTCACGCCAACATTGGGGAAAAAAGATAAATCAGATATAATTCATCACTCCAAGACAACTCAAATCAAGGTTTATTTATTTAAATTGAAATTTGATTCTTTGTTTTTTAAAAATGCAATAATGCCCTAGTATCTGTGATTAATAATAAATATATCATACTTATGAAAACTTAACATTTTTACATCGTTTCAAAAACCTTTCAAAGTCTCATACAGACACTGACCGGTTTTTTGTTTGGGCGCCTTTTTTTTCGTTTTTTGTCATACAGACGTGCTCCACCCTGTGTTTACACCTATGTCAGACAGACAGGACTGCCCGGTCGTCACATTGACGAGGTGTTTATTTCCGAAAGTATTGGTTTACGACCTGGGTGGTCACAGAGTATGGTCCTGAAAATAAGCAAGTTTGTCTTGATTTTATTTTCACATTTCCTTAATGGTAATTATATCAACAGAAGTCTGATAATGCCTCACTTCTATTTTTTTTTTCTCAATGCAGAATGATCAAACAGTCAGATAGAAAGGGAAGATTTATGCTATAAAAATGTCCAAGTTTACGATTAGAAAAGATGGAGTTTTGCCTGTTTTTTTATGGAGATAATAAATGTTTTACGATTTGCTATAAAAAAAAACAACAGTATTAAAAAAAATCATACTTGGAAGGATATTCTATACAAAAAATTTTTTATACTTGCATATAAAACATACAGTAAGGTGAAGTTTGGTATCTTAGTTTTTCTCGCAAAAAGGTTTGAGGGTTTGTATGTTTGTAAACTCAGGAACAAAAAGTCTTAAAAAAACAAAATTTTTTTATTTAAGCTAATAGTGTAAGAGCCCAAGAAGAGAAAAAAGGGAGTTCTTTCACCCCAATTGTCGATTACTTTAATAAAAACTATGTATAATTACTAATCAAAATTGCTGAGTGCCAAATAATCATAATCAATTTTCGGATTTCATTCAGATCTTTATATCTTTAAAACTACCAACACAACTAGAACACCTAATACATTATGATTTAAAGTAAAGTAAATTTTCTCAAAATAAATGCTGATTTTTCAGAGTATTTTTTATGAAATACTGCTTTTTAAAAAGCTATATCTCGGGAACTATCGAACGTAAATAGTTCTATTAGGGCTCATATTTCAACAAATTTATTGTTCTTTAAATAATGCTGTTTTAGATTTTCTAGTGGTGTTGATAATTTTAAAGATCTTATTCTCCGAAAGAAAAACTAATAATTTTTAATAAATTTATCTTATAAGACTTATCACGTTTGACTAGTAATTATACATAAGTTTCGTAAAGTAATAAAAAATTGGGGTGAAATAACTGCCTGTTTTTCACCTCGGCTCTTGTACTTATTGTGTATAAGCAGAGATGAGCAAAAATTATTATAGTTGAAACTAATAGCTAAAATTATCATGGATACGACCCTTATTCATGAATGAATCATTGATAAATAAATATCGTATCCATGGTAATTTTAGCAATTAGTTTCAACTATAATAATTTTTGCTCATCTCTGCTTATACACAATAAGTACAAGAGCCGAGGATTGCCCAATTCTGACTATAAGTGTATACCAGAGATACTGCAGGAACTTTATCGTTAAAATCGACTTAATTTATCTTTTTTTTTTTTACTGTTGGCATAAGATGTACTGCCTCTGGTGTTACATTAGGTATTATTATCCTTTGCTGCCCTGATGGTGCCCGGTAGTTTATTTACTGGTGCTTGAGGGAGTTAATGAGAAGCTTTTCGATTCTTCCTATAATATCCTAATAATTAATGTTTTTTTTTTTTTTTAATTTTCGCTTTCTTTAATTCATGGATTTGAAGAAGACATTAACAGACTACCAAGATAACAAAAATATTTTTTTATTATTAAATATTAACGAAAAAAATTGATAAAAAAACCTTTTAAACCACATTGAATCCTCACTTTTAAATATAAAAGTTAAAAATGCAGTGAACTACAACTTGGGAAACTCAACCTCATCCCAAAGACTAAAGCCCAGGCTGCTGCAGACCATTCTGTTATTAATGGTTAATTAATTTATTATTATAACCATTTTATATTTATCAATTATATTATTCACATTACTTTTTTTTTTTCTTCTCTTCATTTTTTTCTCAAATTATTATTTTATTTTTTTTACCCAGTGGAAGGCAAATGTCGTTATTTTGTTATTACTTTACTTTTCTCTTTTATTAAGAATTTTTATTTTTATCTAAATTATTTTTTTAATTATAACGTTGTATATATGTATGTGTGTCTTTTTGTACGAGACTATATCCCCCCCCCCATAATCAATTGCTAAAAAAAATGTATCTGGTATTAAATAAATAAATAATTATAACATAAAATTATATGATAACAAAAACATTTCACAGATTTTTTCCATTTTCCATTTTTTAGTCACAATATTAAAAACTATTTAAAAATGTAAAACTCTTGGAAATATTCGTAATAATTAATTGAAAACTTTGCTTATCCCCAGTTGTTTTATTAATCAACCATAGACCATATAGGATTAATCGAAAATTAAGGGTAAATATATTAATTAATTATAATTATTAATTATTAAGGGATACATATATTAATTAAAACTTAAGGATACATATAGGAGTAATGTCATTTATTGACCATATAGGATTCGAATCAATTACTTTATGTATGGTCATGATTGAACTTTAGGATGTAAATTTATTTTTTATATTGGTAAAATAATAATAATATTTTTTCTTTATTATAGGACATATTGAAAAACATAATAAAATAATAAATTTAAAAAAAAAGAGAGAGAGAATAATTCACAAAAAAAAAGAAAGAAATAATGTTCATATAGCTACAACGTTTAAAAATAAATATTATAGACTATAAATATTATGTTTGCATTAAATGAAAAATTATAGATAAAAAGAAAACTAATAAAATAATACTATCAAATCATAAAATGCCATTTTATATAATCGATATTACAAGTGGCTCTAACGATTATTACATTATATTTTTTTTTTCAAAACTTTATTTATTGAAAGATATTACAATTTGTCACTACGTTGTTGGTCTATTGTCACATTTACAATATTTACATTATCGATCTGAAGACCCCCGAGCCCACTCTATCCCTCACGTGTGAGTGGTACAGCAGGGCTCTTTGAGATGATTTTGATTGAACTCGGTAAATGAATATAAAATGGAGTAGTTTTTATCTGCATTGAAATAGTCTCACAGGGCTTAACTGAAGAATATTTAAAAATTCTTACTCTGAAGTTACTTTAAAATTGTTTATTTAAAATAATTAATCATCTCACTCGTTTATTTGTAATGAGGAATAGATAAATATAAAATATGAAAGGATTTGATAATTGAGTTAAGAAGATAAGAGAAAACGTATTTTTCCTTGTTAAGAAAACCTACGGAAATAAGAACTGTAATAGCAGTATTTGTGATCTTTAGTTTAACATGCTAAAATGTTGAATGGAAAAATATTTCCTTCTTGTAGCATGTTAAAACGATATATATAACATTTACCATGGTGGAGATTCTGTCAAGGGGTCAGGTAGAATGACGTCTGGTAACAGACCAGCTTTTTCATAGGTTAGTTGTTCTAGTTCGTGTTTGGTTTGTGATGTTTTTTATTTGGACGTTTTTAAACTCAAATAAAGTAATGGATAAAAATAATGATACAAAAATCTGGGAGTAGAAACAAGTGATGTGATGAAAAGATGATGTGGCGAAGGTTGGGGATTTTATTATTTCGTAAAAATTACAAGGTTACAAAATAAGTTGCCAAGAAAATCCGCTAGGAGCTCCTCTATATTCAAGATACAACATGGACTTAAAATTAGGTTGCTGACAATCCTACAATTGTAGCATTTAGCATGTTAAAACTTTTTACTTTTAACACATCATAGAAGAATTCATGATTTTTAGTTTAACATGTTAAATGGAAAAAGTTATGTTAAATGAAAAATATTTTCTTATTTTACCACGTTAAAACGATATAACATATAACATGGTTGAGAGCGTGTTGCTAGGTCTGTTAAATGGATAATGACGTCTTCTACAGACCAGATGAGCTCTACATTGTCGTGTTAGGTTACTTGTACGTAGTTTGTGTTTTGACTGTATTGGTATTGTTTGGGTATTTTTTAAACAAGATAATCAGTAGCCAATATTTTACACTTCTACTTTTCACTTACTTTAGGCATGTTGTAATAAATTGCTGTAATTAAAACTTAGAAGTAAACAATAACAAGAAGTTTTGAAAGGGAAGGTTACTAAACAAGTTACTAAGAAAATCCGCTAGGAGCTCTCATGGATTTAACATAGAACATGACTTTAAATAGTGCTGCTCATAATCCTATACTTTTATTATTTAACATGGTAAAACATTTTACATTTAACACACTATCATGAATACCCCTCATGTATAACCCTAATATAAACGTGTAATATACCATTGGAAACCGAAGACTTTTGAAAAAATGACATGTAACATTTAAGGTCATAAAAGGTTACAGAGAATGATGAAACAAAAGATAAATAAAAGGTCTGTTCCTCTATATTCAAGATACAACATGGACTTAAAATTAGGCTGCTGACAATCCTACAATTGTAGCATTTAGCATGTTAAAACTTTTTACTTTTAACACATCATAAAAGAATTCATGATCTTTAGTTTAACATGTTAAATGGAAAATATTTTCTTATTTTACCACTGTAGGTGGTAGGTCTGTTCCTAAGCGAGTAAGTCTTAAACTGCGTGTGCAGTGCGTTTTTCCAATCTGATAAATGTTGTCATATCACCTTAGTTATTGATAGTTTTCTATTGTCACTTAACCTATACATGAGCCTTTTAGTATGACTAACTTCATAAAATCATTCTCAGTATTTTCGATATTGATCCTATAAAAATTTAGCATTAATTAAATGGTAAAGAACTTAATTTCAGTAAGCTCTTTTATATTTCTTCCATGCCTTTCCAAAAGAAAACTGGTATAATGTTGGAACGAGATAGCCATATAGAAATAGAGTAAAACGAATACAATAGCCGAAAAAATTCAAAATAATATAACAACATAGCGAGTTCCACGCTTTCTTTTGTTTACCAACCATTTGTACAAGACATGGATTTGTGACAAGTGACAAACCTTAAGATCCAGAGTAAAGGAACATGCCCTAGAATAAATAAAAAATATTATTATTAACACTAATTTTATTTAATCACTTATAAAAATAAATTTACAACCTACAGCTACAGTTCAAACATGACCATAAATAATGTAATTAAAGAAGATAAGGTTGTGATGTAATGTAGGATGTAGGCTTATCCATCATCCAGGCTAATTCGTAAAAGAAACCTCTTTGTAGCTCCCTTTGATCCCTCGTCGTTAAGAGTCTACTTTATCTTGAGAGGATTTGGCACCTGTTGGGGGGGTCACCTTTTATAGCCAATCTGGAATCGGTCCAAGGGTCTCTCTTCTACATCCTCTACTCCGAAGTACGTTTTTACAATGTGCAGCAGGTATGTTGAGTGTTTATTGTATATACATATATATACATGGATTCAAGTAAATATTAAAACAATAATAAAAAAAAAGGAAAATAATACATAAAAATATTCATATCATAAATACAAATATTTATTTATACCAATAATTCAAATTAAAACACAAATAAGTTGAAGCAACTTATTTAATCGTGCCAACGTTTCGGCTAGAATTTCTAGCCTTCATCAGGGCTAAGAACAGAACAATATAACAACCAATGAATACAGAAAATAAAAAATAAACAGAATGACATTAAGTGAATATTTTTACAGAATGGAATTAATAAAATAAAGTGATGAGAGAAGTGGAAAATAAAATGTATAGATAGGTAATTGAATAAGTAGATAAAATAACATAATTAAAGAAATAAAATTAAAATAAAGTTATATAATGCAAAGAAATATGAATATATTAGTTATTAATAATTTAAAAATTAAAATTCTGGAAAGAAAAAAGAAAATTGAGAGAAAGAAAATATATGTAACAATAATAAAATATAATGAGGCAAAATATAAGTAAAGTTTAACAAAAGAAATATTATTTTCCTGTATATGTATATTGGGTTCTAGTACAGTTACAAAAATACAAACTCCTAGAGGAGAAAAAACTTAGTTATTTCACTCCCACTTTTGAATACTTTAATGAAAACTATGTTTAATTACTAGTGAAAATTGATGAGTCTGCCAAGTATAGGTAGGGGGAGTAAAAAATAACGGCTGTTTCAAAACTTAAAAAAAATTAATTTATGATTCCAAACTCTTAAAACTACAATAAGTAAGGTTCTCTTAAGACAACCTAAGAGAACATTATTTAAAGTATAGTAAATTTGCAAAAATATTAGACGTAATAGAGCTATTTACGTTCAATAGTTTTCGAAATATATCATTTTAAAATATGAATAATGAATTTATTTTGAAATATTGTTGTTTATAGTTGTTCGGACAATAAGTTTGATTTATGAAAAAATATATCTCAAGAATTATTAGACATACAGATGTCTGTTAGCACTCGAATTAAAGCTAGTTTCATGTACCATGTAGTCTATAACGTTTATCTTTGTGGTGTTAGTAGTTTTTATGATATTTGACAAAATGAATCGACAAAATGTTAAAAAAAAATACCTTCATTCGGCCCACCATATCTTTAAAATTATCAACAGCACTAGAAAACCTAATAGACCATCATTTGAAGTAGAGTAAATTTTGTAAGTTATGTACCCTTATAGAACTATTTACATTCGATAGTTCCTGAGATAAAGTTTTTTAAAAAGCAAAATTTCATAAAAAATACACTGGAAAAATAGCATTTATTTTGAGAAATCTAGAATCATTAGTTAGTGAATATATTTTGGGAAAACTACATCTAGGAGTTATAAAAAATGAATGTTAACTACTTTATAGTACATTCAACTAACATTACCATGAATGCTTATAGACATATGTACGTATAATTCCTTAGATATAGTTTTTCCAAAATAATTTCAATAACTAGTGATTTTTCAAAGCATTTATGAAACGTTCCAAAACATGTACTTCCGTCACAATCTCAAATTCTAAATTTTTACCGGTCACAGCACTTCCTATTATTACATATTACATTCATAAGAAGATGATCCGGTGGTTAAAAAAAGCTACAAAAATAATATAAAATACTCTTTATTAGTAACCGACGTTTTGCCCCAATTCGTAGGGATTCAACAGGGCTAAGTCCATAAAGTAGAGTGATTCTAGCATATGAAGTTTATTTTAGACTATTATATATGACGACTCTTTAAAGGTGGGTAATTTGTATAATGTGGTACCGGATGTCACTAACACTGTCAGAGCGATTGTGGTTGGCGGGGAAGTTTTGGAGGGAATCCAGGAGCACTTCCTCTATATCCTTCTCGCTGGGCCAATTTATTTAGTTGTTATTTTTGTTAGCCATTTGGTTATATATAAAATAATAGTATTTTTTTAAATTTTAATAGTAAATAATAGGAAATATATATATATTA
>NW_027104807.1:34584-40281 GCF_000696795.3 Halyomorpha halys
TTTATATTATCATTTATGAATGAACCATTGATAAATAAATATCGTATCCATGGCAATTTTAGCTATTAGTTTCATAGTTGCCCAACTCTGCCAGGTACATATATACATATTACATATACCTTAAATATGTAAATTCAGTTTTGTACGACTTTTCGCTTACGAGCTAGACTCTCCACAGACCATTTTGAAAGACTAGCTCGGTGGCGATCAATTAAGTTAAAAAATAGTAGAAAAACGTGTTTAATGTTAACCAACGTTTCGCCCCACTTTGTAGAGATTCGTCAGGGTTAAACCTGATGTAAAAAAGTTTAAGACTGATGACTTTATTATGTTCCTTTTTATAATGAAAATAGATCAAATCGAATGTAATAGCTGACAAGAGTCAAAAGAACGGGACAAGAGTGTGGAAACCGAAGTTTGTTGCTTCCTTTGTTTGCGAGCATTTGTTGGCGGTAAGTTACAAACATATATATCCATCATAAAAAATCGTACTCTAAGCCACAAAACGTGTTATCATTTCTGAACTTGAAATCATTAGTTACTATTTTTTAACGTTTTTAAAACTTTTTAAGAAAGTACAGTAAAGGTGGTACTGTGAGAGGTCCATGTATAAATTTACATAATCACATCTTGTAATACAGTGCTAAGGGAAATGCAATAATAGTTCAGCAAAAGTGGGGCGAAAACGTTGGTTCTAATAAGAAATGAATCAAAACAAAGATTCCGATACGGAAAAACGACGAAAGAATGGAGAATGGAAAAAAAAAAATACGGAACCAAGATGCAGATAAAATTCATTTGACCACATGGCAATCATGAGAGACCCTTAAAAGTTTCTATGTTGTTATCACATTTCAAATGTAAAATTTATTATCGCAAGAATCTTGGTAGATATTCCGTCAACAGATGTCAGATAAAATTTTTCAAGAAGGCTATGAGATACTGAAGAACAAAACAAGCGTGTGTACTCTGACGTTTGTTGCTTCCTTTATTTAAGGGATATTTATACAAGTCTTGGATTTGCGACTAGTGGAAAACGTGTAGATACAGCATACGAAATCGAATGTCAATTACAAAGGTTTATAAAATCTCAGTAATAAAAATATTTCAATGCTAAAGTGCCTGGACCTTATTGTAAATATCAGTAAAGGTTTCTCACATATCCAGTGCCTACTTAATCAGGTTATACTTTACATACCTATTCAGCTAAGAATGTGACGTGCTTTAGAAAAAATACAAAATATCAATTTTCTCCATTTCTGAAGAGAATCGGACCGTAGTTTGGTTTAAACAGAAGACTATTTGGATACTAAGCTAGCCCTTCGCTAGTTTATATTGGACAAATAGATCCCTTTGATTGTGCACAATGAGGCTCTGAGTCATAGAGCAGTGAGTCAGGCGTCATGGCGACGGGGGTTGGTAGGCCTGCCAGGGGTGTACAAAATGGCGGCTCCTCAAATCCCATACATCATCTCCGGCACGGCCCCCTATATAGTGCGCATCTATCGATCTGTCGATATTATGCATTTACTCCATCGATATGTAGTAAGAATAGTGAGTCGATAATAACAATATAAAATTAAAATTCACCCTTATTCATTACAAATATAATTAAACAATAATATTTAAACCAACATATTAATATTCCGTATAGTAATCAAGTAATTTTAAGTAAACTTTGAAATTCATTTCCATTCATATAGATCATTCTAGTGTGCACTCTTCATTAAGTTTGTTTAAGATGGAATAAGATTTAATTGATATACGAATGATGTATAAGTTTTAAATAAAACAATTATAAGAAATTTAAAAATATTTTTTTATAGTCGATTTAATAATTAAATCCCATACCTAAAGCTAAGGGAAGTTATTATTTCACTATAAGATGACTTACTGCTTTACACTGCATAGCAATGAGTCCATACTCGGATATATATACATTACATTTTTTTCCCTACCTTTTCCTTTTACGACTAAATTTACTGCCCTGGACAGACTAGCCTGCAAAAAGTTTTTAATTGTTTGATCTTATATTTAAGATTGTCTTTGAGGATGAAACGTCAAAACGTTAGACATAAAAAGTAATAATAAAGAATACTTGGAACTTAACTTGGAATTGTTTTATGTAAGCACTAAAACCATTCTCGAAGATGTGATAATATTATATATAAAACAAAAATATAAAGTTATCAATTTTAAAAATTAATTCAAACTATTCAGAGGACAATTCAAGAAACTAATATTCAAAAAACATTATATTTTCTATTAATAACTTTAAAAAACACTTCTTTGTATTAATCATTTCCTTGGACATTTTTCTCTAAAATCAAATTGTTATATTTCTGTCAACTTTGAGATATGAGAACACTTTAAACTTTGAAAACTTGTGCTAAAACAATATAAAAAGTTCTTATTAAAATTACTTAGATATAATATTAGCAATTTACAAAATTCAGGTTTTCAAAAATATTTAGGAAAAGGGAAAATTTTGTGGAAGACTCTGGATCCGACAGCTCCGATAAGTTGGGACTATAAATAATAGACTTCCGTATTACTTATATTTCTGAAACTATTACCATAAATTTTGTTCTCAAGGGATAAATAAGCTTCTTCCCATTGGCTGTCACTTTAAAACAAATGTACGGAGTGTGCCATTTTTAAAATACAGGCATCAGAGAAGTTTCTATAATTTATTGTAAGGGTGGGCAAAATCTAAAATTTCCGCAGATTACCCGAAATCTGGGGAGCATTTCATGGAATTTTCTCTTTGGGTAAACATCTTTACAACACCGAGCTCTCTAATTAGTTTTTGTGAGTAATATTGAGTATAATAATCTCTTTGAGTAGAGGTTAAGTTTGAAGTTGGTTCTTAGATTTGCGAAATATAAAATTACCGAACTTTTCGTGGTTTTGAAATTATTAAGGTATGACTTTATTCCTTACGTGTAATGAGGTCCTTGATAGATGTTTCAAGGGAAACAACGTTTGTGCATGAGTAAACTAGAGTAGCAGATGAAATTTTTAAAAAATTGATAGTCAAGGAAAATAGGTTTGCGCATGCGTATGGGAAAGTAGAGGATGGGATTCTGTAAAATTGATTTGAGACCATCCTGCACGATCCCTAAAAATTTTATAAAGACGTAGTTGAAAATAGTCAGCAAACCAAAATTGTTTCTTGATATCTAAAACGTAAATTCCACTTATATCAATTAAGTTTTATTCATTTCTATTATATTTCCCCTCTTTCCTTATTCTCTCCCCTTATTCCGTTTACTAGTTATTTTCGCCACATCTAATTACTGTTATTTATATTACTTCCTACTCTTAGCTTATATAACTTTATATCTACCTCTTGAATTTTGTTATTCTACTTACATATTTAATTAATCACATGTACGTTTTTATTAATATTTTTATATTACTTAAATTTTAAATAATTTACGATTTGTACATTTTCTTCTTTCACTCTTCACTTTAATATTACTATATTCCCAGTTATTATTATTATTATACAGCTGTTATTATTATTATTGTTATCATGAGCGTACCCAGAGGAGGGCAGGGGGGAGGGTAGCTATCCCCCCTAGAAGTATAAAAAAAATATTTTCTTTTCAAGCAAATAACAATTAAAATAACTAATAAATCACTGGTACAATTATATATAATGTTATTAAAAGTTTGGTTTCATTCTCCTGTTCCGTGTTGAAATACACAACCTGATTAAGGATTGCATGTTCCCCCCTTTAGTTTAGATCCTTGCGTATAATACAATACGAATTTTTCAATTTCAAGAAAACAAAATTTTGCAGGAAGGAAAGCTACAAAATAGTATAAAAAACTATTTATTAACTAAAAAAAACAAACTAAAAACTATTTTTTTCTACTTTTTTGACCGACACCCTTACTTTCTTCCTACAATCTGCTTCACACTTCAACTATCTTCTTCCAAGAACCAATTTTTTTTTTCACTCCCTGCATGAAGCTTCCCTTACTACCTCCTTCGAAGTACCTCTTAGCCCTTCGACAGTCATGTCACTTACTTACTGACCTTCGGGAACAAAAAAAAAATCTTGATTGTTGCTATATACTATACACATTTTAATTCTTATCCAAGTGTCAAACCATTTTAATATAACATTAATAAAAGAAGAAGCTAATTCCATATATGGAAATGTGAAGACTAAGTGAGAATCATATCTGAGAACAAATTAGTTAAAAAGAAAATTATGACTAAATTGTCATAAGAAATTTTGGTTATTGATGGTTCATTGATGAATAAACATTGTATCCATGATAATTTAGTTACAGTTTATTAATAATTAATCTTTTCCTAGCTCTATAATTGAAAATATCACTAAAAAATGAATAAATTAAAAAGAAAAATACGGAACGGTATACACACAACTTTCACTTACCACTCTACACACAAGTTTTGAGTATATTGGTTCAAGTCCTCTCTCTTTTTTTCTTGTGATTTTCGAAAAACATTCTGATACGAGAAAGCGAAAATATTTTGAACAAAAATATTTTTATTTTTCTGTTGCTATAAACATACTTATTTAGAGTTCTTAAGATGGAAATAGCGAATACTATTTTTCTGTCAAGAACAAAACAGCATAACAAAATATAAATAAGCTGGAAATCAAGGAGATCATTGATGAAAATGAGAGAATTTGATAACCCATTGTCATCTTTGTTTCAATCTGACAGCCCTGACGAAGAACTTAAAAGTGGGCCGAAACATTGTTTAACAATAGTTTTATTCTATTATTTTTGTATCTTTATTGACCGCCACCTACAATCAACTTCATACGGTCAACTATCTTCTTCCAGTATATTTATTGCTGTTTATAAATTATGTTTATATATTATATTTTATACATATAATTTTTTATATTTGAATGTATGGATATAGACATATCCTTGAAGATAGTTGTTAAGTATTTTTTTAAAATTTTATTGATTAGTATTTATTTGTGAAAATATGATAGATTTTTATTTGTATATATTGTTATTTTATTTAAAAGTCTTATTATTTATATTTTGTACTTCAGTTTTATATTTTATGTTTGTTAAAGGAAATTATAGAGGTAAGGGAGACAATATAATTAGATATCTATTGATAAATAATCGGGGAAAAAATAAAGATTAATTAGGAAAAAAGGGATAAAAAAATAGAAAGAAAAAAGTATAAACAAAAAAAAATCATATATTATTATTATTGATTATAAATTTACTGTACTATGCCTATACATTATAAGAATTATAAAAAATTGTTTGACTAGCTGTAAGTTATGCTGTGTATTTAGAAACCCAGTTTGGCAGCACAGTGTTTTTTGAATTAAGTTTTTCTCTCTCCACATTAACCGTTTGTGAATTTAAAGGAGATGGTCAGAGCTAAGGTATAGAATGAATATAACGTAGTTCTTAATGAGGTGTAGATAGTTGACCGGAGATTAATGATTGGAGAAGTTTGTCAGGGGGTGAGTCTCTATAGCCCTGATGAAGACCTGAAACTCAGGTCGAAACGTCGGCATAAAATAAATAAATATGGTTTTGTATATTTATGTTGTTCTTTGCTGACCGCACCCCCTGACAAACTTCTCCAATCATAAAGTAGTTCTGAACTATTTATTTATTGCCAACGTTTCACTCTACAATAGGGGTATTCATGATGTTGTGTTAAATGTTAAATGT